>NW_015633534.1:390848-417860 GCF_001515625.1 Sinocyclocheilus rhinocerous
ATACTATTGATAGCTGCTGATATAGACAGTTAATTCCTCTCACGCCGTCGGTTTGCCGTTGGCTGTAGTCTGTGCGGTGTGTTCGAGCACAGCTTTTTGGTCTGACGCGAGGCGACAACACCGTCGGCTTTCGTCGCCGCTAGTTCTTTTAAGTCGGCTTGGTGTGTCCAGGCCTTTATTGTTTACACGGTCGCCAAGGATACGCAGAGAGAATGTGGGCAGCCACGCCATCGTTTTCAAAAGTCTCTGTTTTGGTCCATTTACATTGTAACGCAACTCTGGAGTTTTCAAACTAAAACGGGGTCTGCAGCGTTTTCAAAAGTCTCCGTTTTCGAGGGTCAAAAACGCCGGTGTAAACAACAGGCATAACCGTAGCAAAAGTTATGCGTTTTAAAACAAAAACACACTAGTGTAAATGTAGCCTAAAATGTAGCTACATAAGAGTAGCCTGGATCTTGTTCTGCATGAGGCTGCATGAAAAGGTTTCCTGTGCCTTTTAAAAGACATGCATTACATGACCTTTTCCCCCCTCCTCGTCTTTCAGTCTCTCCAACGAGCACAGATTCAATTATTATCACTTTGACTTTCTCATTCGCACTTTCCCACACACACATCTCGTGTGCTTCGGGCTCTGCTCCAGTGCAGACAGCTTGTCAGTCATTTGTCAGGTTGGCCGCAGAAACAGGAGTCATACACTCATACGCACACACACAGTGGAAATATTTGGGATGGTTTCCCTCGGAATGTCTTGGCATGTCTGAGGAATGTCTCCCTGCTCTCATCTCCCCTCTCTCTCCCTCCTTTTCCCTTTCCTTCTTGCCCTACAGGCAGGGGTCGGGGTAAAGCGGGAAAACGACAACTAAGACAACATGCCTGCTTTTGAACTCTATGACCTAGACTGGGTTTCTTCTTTCAAGAAAATGAAACAATATCCGCAACCCATTTCACTTCTGTAATGTGCCAAGTCAAAATGTTCAGTAAGAAAAAAAGCAGGGTTTGATTTATAGTATTGATGTTGCAAAGTGTTTCTATATGACAGTTGTTTGGAAGGGACGGATAAAAGAAAACAAGGGCCTAGTGATGTCAGCCGAAATGGAAAGTTGTTTCAGAGGTGGAGCAAGATTTTATGAAGAATTACAAACTTCCTTTATGAAGACAAAACTATTACTTCAAAAATGTGCATCCAGGGTCCAAAACACTTATTGTTTCAAATATGAGTAAATATAATATGCTCAAACAGTACTAACAATGGTCATGGGTTCGATTCCCAGTGCCAACAACATATTAATTTCACTTAAAGGGATAGTTCACCCAAAAATGAAAATTACCCCATGATTTGCTCACCCTCGAGCCATCCTAGGAATATATGACTTTCTTCTTTCAGACGAATACAATCGGAGTTAAATTAAAAAATGTTCTGGCTCTTCCAAGCTTTATAATGGCAGTGAATGGGGGTCGAGATTTTGAAGCAAAATAAAGTGCATTCATCCAACATAAAAAGTGCTCCACACGGCTCCGGGGGTTAATGAAGGCCTTCTGAAGTGAGGTGATGCATTTGGTAAGAATAACATCCATATTTAAAACTTTATAAACCATAATCTCTAGCTTCCGCTAACAGTCATACACGCGTTCACGAGAGTGGCGTGCAGCGGATGACGTAGGATGTAGGCATAGCGTAAGCTCCGGTGAGAATATGCTAGTCTCGTGAGAACCATGTTTTGTTTACAGCAAAGAAAAAACAGTCTCTGCTTGGCTTATATTGAAATCTTCCTGTCATTTTTATTTACAAATCCTCATTTTGTACTTTTAATTCGTGACCGGTGTTTTGTTTTGCTCTCTCTTCTGCGCTTCAGCGTTTGTCACTTCTCACCGGAGATTACGCTGCGCCTACATCATCCGCTGGAACCCCACTCTGTCGTGAACGCGTGTATGACAGTTAGCGGAAGCTAGAGTTTACGGTTTATAAAGTTTTAAATAATGAAGACAAAACTATTACTTCAAAAATGTGCATCCAGGGTCCAAAACACTTATTGTTTCAAATATGAGTAAATATAATATGCTCAAACAGTACTAACAATGGTCATGGGTTCGATTCCCAGTGCCAACAACATATTAATTTCACTTAAAGGGATAGTTCACCCAAAAATGAAAATTACCCCATGATTTGCTCACCCTCGAGCCATCCTAGGAATATATGACTTTCTTCTTTCAGACGAATACAATCGGAGTTAAATTAAAAAATGTTCTGGCTCTTCCAAGCTTTATAATGGCAGTGAATGGGGGTCGAGATTTTGAAGCAAAATAAAGTGCATTCATCCAACATAAAAAGTGCTCCACACGGCTCCGGGGGTTAATGAAGGCCTTCTGAAGTGAGGTGATGCATTTGGTAAGAATAACATCCATATTTAAAACTTTATAAACCATAATCTCTAGCTTCCGCTAACAGTCATACACGCGTTCACGAGAGTGGCGTGCAGCGGATGACGTAGGATGTAGGCATAGCGTAAGCTCCGGTGAGAATATGCTAGTCTCGTGAGAACCATGTTTTGTTTACAGCAAAGAAAAAACAGTCTCTGCTTGGCTTATATTGAAATCTTCCTGTCATTTTTATTTACAAATCCTCATTTTGTACTTTTAATTCGTGACCGGTGTTTTGTTTTGCTCTCTCTTCTGCGCTTCAGCGTTTGTCACTTCTCACCGGAGATTACGCTGCGCCTACATCATCCGCTGGAACCCCACTCTGTCGTGAACGCGTGTATGACAGTTAGCGGAAGCTAGAGTTTACGGTTTATAAAGTTTTAAATAAGGGTATTTTTCTTACACAAATGCATTGATTCGCTACAGGAGGCCTTTATTAACCCCCTGGAGCCGTGTGGAGCACTTTTTATGTTGGATGGATGCACTTTTTTGGGCTTCAAAATTTCCACTATTCACTGTCATTATAAAGCTTGGTAGAGCCAGGACATTTTTAAATTGAACTCTGATTGTATTTGTCTGAAAGAAGAAAGTCATATACACCTAGAATGGTTTGAGGGTGAGTAAATCATGGGGTAATGTTCAGTTTTGGGTGAGCTATCCCTTTAAATCACATAGGCCTACTATTTTCAAGTGACATAAAAAGTCAGTTTTGTGTCTTGACTTGTTTGGTGAAACACAAAATGGGAAATTAAGCAATGTTCACACAAAATGGATTGGGACCAGGGACGGTCAAGCTCCAAAAATGACAAAAAGTGTGCATAAAATCATTATAAACTAGTCTGTTTGAATACTGTACATTTTTGTCTTCTGATGGCAGATCTGTGTGAGTAACAAACTAAAATTTCATTATTTTCTCTTTTTATTATCATTTAAAAAATCATTATTAACAGAAAATCTAGCACGACAGCTGCAGTCACCACTTACTTTCATTGTATGTAAGAGCAGCTTGAACATTCTTCAGAATATCTTTTGTGTTCCACAGAAGACGGACATGCATACAGGAACAGAATATGATGACAGAACTGTTCTTTTTGGGTGAACTATCCCTTTAAGACATTAAATAGGGTACATTTTGATTTCATGTGACTTTAATAAAGTGCTTCTTAGGGTTTAGACTGCAAATAAAACAATGTGGTCAAATGTGCCAAGGGAAAAGAGGAACGGAAATATGATCAATCAGCCAAGAGTGATTTGAACACTTGCTCTGCTGCAGTAGAACCTCAAAGTTCTCCTGTCTTTTCATTTTCTTCCCTTTTTCCCAGCCTTCTGTAGATCAAAGAGGCAGAAATCCTTCTTTCAAACACCCTCTCGCTCGTTCTCTTCCTCTCTCTCCTTATAGCTTCTCAAGTCGTTTCGGTTCCTGTTCACCCCCCAAAACCTCCCCTCCACGGTATCGTGGGAACTCCTGCGCTAGTGCCACGGCAGCGTCTGCGATACCAAGAACCTGCTAGTCTCATGTCTAAAAAAAAGGGTTGGTAGTCATCTGATGCTGCTGTATGAAGCTCATCGAGTAAACCTAGAAAGTCTGTCTCCGTGGTTTGGATGCCACATCGGTGGAGGCACATTTGTGGAGAGTTTCCCAGAGAAATGGCAGGGATCAAGCATTGGCCCTGCGAGTCCAATGGAATGGTATGAGAGGTAATGATAGCAGTAACATGGTAATGTGTGAGGAATTTTACTGTATTACTGGATACCAGACAGAGGAGTGGTACGAGATATGAAGAACACGGTGTTGATTTCAAGAAATCATAACCATGTGACCAAAATAATTAGCCTTTCTTGCTGAAGCAAGTATCACTGTTAATAATGCTCATAATTTTAGTGACGAAAGGATTCAAACTATATTGTGGGACAAGAATATCATGAAGACATGGTTGTTGGCTCTATTGATTTATGCCAGTATGCAACTACCCAGAATACCCTAACAATATCAGTAGTGGATGCTGAAGCTCTTAAATATATTTAGATAAGTAGTAGAAAAGCCTTCGTAAAGAAGGCTGAGAGATATCTTAAACGCTACTGTTCTCTACTGGTTAGGGCTTCCAGATATTTGTCTCTTATGCTTGCCAAGGCTGCATTTATTTGATTGAAAATACAGTAAAAACGTGTAATATTATTGCAATTTAAAATAACCGTTTTCTATTGTAATACATTTTAAAATGTAATTTATTCCTGTGATGCAAAGCTGAATTTTCAGCATCATTACTCCAGTCTTCAGTGTCACATGACCCTTCAGAAATCATTCTAATATGCTGAAAACAGTTGTGCTGCTTAATATTTTTGTGGAAACTGTGATCATTTTCCCCCCAGGAGTGTTTAATGAGTAGAAGGAGTTTAAAGAACAGCCTTTATTTGAAATATACATTTTTGTAGCATTATAAACATCTTTCACTGTCACCTGATCAATTATATATATATGGTTACTTCCATATTTAGAATCTTGACATTTGTATGTACTTTATTAATTTGTTACAAGTATTCTTCAGCTGTAATATAGACCAAAAGTGGCAACAGAGTAGAAACTATAAATAATTTCATTTATTTAACATGTTTCTTGGTCACTACAAAATTCCTGTACTTTTATTCGTGTTATTTCATAGTTTTGATGACTTCACTATGATTCTAAAATGTGGGAAACAGTCATAATAAAGAATAAGTAGGTGTGTTCAAACTTTTGACTGGAAATCTATGTCTGTATTAAAAGTGTTAACAGTCATTCTAATGAATATGTTACTGAACAGAAAAATTCTACTAGATCGAGTCGGATCTCTAATCCATTTAGCGCTCTAGATACTGTGGTGACACACATTTGAACTCAGTTTAGCCCTGATCCTGACTTAAACCTGTTGTGGACCGAGATGAATTCACAGGAAGAGGCATTGATAAAGCAGTGAGAGAGAAAGAAAGAGAGAGATAGACTGAGAGACAGAGAAAGAGAGGGGATTATGGCAGGATGGGCAGGGGAGAGGTTAATGATTGGCAATGAGTATCAATGGGCCACACAGGGGGCTCCAGGAATGTCTCTCACAGAGCCGAGGGGCAAGTCACTGGTAATCAAAGGACTTTACAATCTGATAACAAAAGGGTTAACTTAGCATGGGTGGGCTTCCACATACCAGCCCCGAGGTGCACCTCCAAAACCCCCCTTCCACTTTTCCTGCCATCATACCGTCTTTATTTCAACCTCGCCATTCAATCTCATTCAGACCTTAAAAATGCCGTCGTTCTGTTTTCTAGCACATTTTGTTGGTACATTTTGTTCGGCAAACACGTGGAGGTGGATGAAACCTCAGGCAACAAATGGTGGAATGCGACAGATCAGGATGGGAGCCGACGGCCACCCGCTCAGGAAAGGTATGTGGCCATAAAATTGACACATTTGGGGAAACCACCACCCATGTGGAGCTCAGACGACCCACGTCTGGACTAGATCTATGTGCTCTCCTGTCCTCGCTGGCTATAGGTGTGAACTTGGTGTGGTAGAAACTGTTTTGACTGTTATGAGGTGTGTGGCATATGATAATGCAGAATTGCACAGTCACTGAGTTTTTAGGATGTCGCATCAACAGCTTAATCGTTATGACATAAACAATAATAGGCCGTGCCAAGTATTAAGCATTAGTAAAAGTATAGTTCATAGAGAATTAAAATTTTGTCATCATTTACTCACCCTCACGTTGTTCCAAACCCATATGATTACTTCCCCATGCTGATCTTTTCTTTACAATGAAAGTGCATGGGGATAAACAATGTTGAGCTCCAAAAATTAACAAATGGCACCATAAAATTAGTCCATTTGACTTGTGCGCTATGTTCAGTCTTTCAAAACCATGTACATCTACGTGAGGATCAGACCGAAATCTAGGTCATCATTCATTGAAAACAGCTCTCAATTCCCATTCAGTTCCATTCAATTGCCATTTGCATATTCAAACTCGCTGCATCACTTTTTTTGCCTCTGATAAATGAAATGAGTTCTGATTTTCCAAGTTTGAATATGCAAATGAAAATAAAATTTAAGAGCTTTAGCAAAAAGGCTATATTCTTTGTGAATTACTAAAACTTCAGTGTGTTCCTCACACAGAGCTACTGTATGGCTTCAGAAGAATACACAAGTCATATGACCTACTTTTATTTATGGAACTGTAACTGTAATCCATATGGAAAAAAGCAGCGTGAACATAATGCTAAACATCTCCATTTGTTTTTCATGGAACAAAGGAAGTCACATGTTTGTAATGACATTAGAACAACTTTTGACATTAGTAAATTACAAAATTTCTATTTGTGTGTTAATTAACCCTTTAATAACCCTGAGTAGATTGCATAGTCTATCCGGTAACTGGTATACAAAAACATAAAATACTTATAAACTTATGCTTATAGTGTAATGTCTTAAATATGTGTGACACTGAAGACTGGCTGAAAATTCAGTTTTACCATCACAGGAATAAATCACATTTTTAAAAATATATTCAAATACAAAACAGTTATTTTAAACTGTATTTTTAAATTTCATATTTTGATCAAATGAATGCAACCTTGGCGAACATAAAATACTTTTTTCAAAGACATTAAAACAATCTTACTGGCAATGTTAACCCATTTTACTGTGCTCTTGAATCCTACAATCACAGGTAGTAAACAACTGTAGACCTGCAATGGAGCCGGAGGTGCAGCTCTAATGGAGATCTGGTATTACAGCAGGAATGAGTCAAGCACATATCTGCCTCCATCTCTCCCTTTGTCTCACACCCTAGTCTGTCTCTCCCTTTGTTTTTCCTCTGTTATCTCTCACTACATCTTTCTGCCTGTCCTCTCTTGCAGGGCTCTCTCTTCTCACAGTCTCCTTTCCCATCAACCTTCCACCTTCCACTTATTCACCTCATCCCTCGATCATCTTATTGGTATTAGTCAGTATTACGTTTTTTTTTAACAGTGTTTGCTAGAGAAAGCATCACTTTTACTAAAGATCTTATTTCTAACAAACCTCTAACCACATTTATTAAATTTCAACACATAATAACCCATCCTGTTTGTGCGACCGTTCAGAAATCATTCTAATATGCTGAAAACAGTTGTGCTGCTTAATATTTTTGTGGAAACTGTGATCATTTTCCCCCCAGGAGTGTTTAATGAGTAGAAGGAGTTTAAAGAACAGCCTTTATTTGAAATATACATTTTTGTAGCATTATAAACATCTTTCACTGTCACCTGATCAATTAAATGCATACTTGATTATTTTGTGAGGAAAAAAATCAGTCACCCCAAACTTAGGAATGGTAGTATATAAATTTTATATAACATAAAATAATCTATTTCTATACATTACATATAAATATGTGTGTGTGTGCGCGTGTAATATATTATGTCCCCACTGGATGCAACAAATGCCTCGTTTGTAATGGGTTTTAGTGTTTATGTCTCGTCGCTCCGGCTGGACACGGCATCAACAGTATGGTGAGGGGCGTAACACTTCCGTCTCACGCTTGAGGTATTCGTCCAATCACAACGCACTGGATAGCTGGCCAATCACAGCACACCTCACTTTTTCAGAACGATGAGCTTTGTAAAAATCGACGCGTTTCAAAAAGGCGGGGCATAGAGGAGAAACAATAATGTACAGTATGTGGAAAATGTGTTTTTTTTACTTTAAACTGCATAAGCACATTTCATTACACCAAATACACAAAATAATGTTCTTTTTAGCAGCATCATGTGACCCCTTTAATTCCATTACTATTTTTTTTTCAGGTAATAATAGTTATTTACTTATGCTTTGACACAACTACTAATACGGAGATTTACATAAAAGAGGACACCAATAAAGTCTTTAAACTTCAGAAGGAATTTTCCTTAAATTTCTTTGCAGCCGAATACAACAACATCTGTCTTTATTTAACTGTAGGAGACTCTATGGGGCTATAGACACTTGACGATAGCACTACTGTACGTAGATCTGGGAGCCTAACTTTGGTACACATTTCTGGTTTTTTTTTGCATTATTTGGCCTTGTGTGGGCATATACAGGTTAAAAAATCACAGGTCCAAGGATCGAGCCCTGAGGGACACCACATGCCATCGAGGTCCACTCAGATTTTTAGTTACTTATTCTTTCTAAATATGATCTTAGACAGCTGAGGACCATCTTATAAAGACCTATTAAGTTTAAAAATGAAATTTAACTAAAATGGATGTGTCAAATGTCAACAGCGGGTGACTGATTGTTTCACCTCTGCTGCTACTTTATGGTCATCTGTGTTTTCTAGCATCTTGACGTCCACCCCCAGACAGCGCAAAAAACGTCCCAGACCCTGCAGCATGTTATCACAGACCACTCGCAGCTCTGGTGGTGTAATAGTGGGCCCTTCATACTCCGAAGTCATCTTTAAACAGTCATCCATAGAGTGGGGCTCATTCGCCTTCTGCCGAGCCTGAAGATTAAAACACACTACAAAATCATTGGTGAAGATGAAATTACTCGACCTTTCTATAACCTAAACTGCTCTAAAGATTGTGATCCACTATAATACATCAAGAGAAAATTTTAGGCAGGCCAAACAGTATTACAGGGCCTGTCACAAAACTTCCATTTTTTCCATGGGTTCTTTAAAGTAAATTATAAATTATGCATTAAATATGCAGCGACTTTAAATGATAGATTATAAAATAAATGGGAAAATTATTATATATAATCTAATAATACACAAAGTGACTAATGACATAAAAACCCCACAAAAAATAAACCGTTTTGAATGTTTGCCACATTTATAGTTGGATCCCTTAAGTTTTTCACCATAAAAACTCCACACGTTCTCATCAGCTACTTTTATATTGAATTTTATGACAGTAACTACGACAACAGAGCAATTTTCAAGACTACAGGCTCATAAAAAGCACAGTCAGAGACCAGTGGACTGACCTCTCTTCTTTTAGACTGCTTGTTCTTCTCTTTGGGTTTCTTTTCCTCACGGCTCTTGGCCAGTTGGGCTGAGGGAATGGAGCGGAGGTCCTCTGGCAAACCAAATGCCTTTGGGTCCCGGGAGAGGATGTGCAGGGCTCTCTCTTCTCACAGTCTCCTTTCCCATCAACCTTCCACCTTCCACTTATTCACCTCATCCCTCGATCATCTTATTGGTATTAGTCAGTATTACGTTTTTTTTTAACAGTGTTTGCTAGAGAAAGCATCACTTTTACTAAAGATCTTATTTCTAACAAACCTCTAACCACATTTATTAAATTTCAACACATAATAACCCATCCTGTTTGTGCTATGGACATGATTGATACCTTAAATAATGTGGTTTTCTGAGGAGAGTTCTATTGTGACGTTTCTAAGCAATCTTCATCATAATATTAGTCTGTCATAAAAAAGCTATAAGCCAGCAACCACCAAGAATACCCTAGTAACAAAAGCACTAGGTAGATCTGGCTGCCTACCTATGGTATGCTCTTTTGTTATCTTGCATTATTTAGCCTTGTTTGGGCATATAAAGGTTAAACAGCAAAGGTCCAATGATAGAGCCCTGAGGGACACCACATGCTATGTAGTTTTGTGGAGAGAAGTGTGTTGTGATGTTTCAAAGCAATCTCTCTTATGATTTTAGCCTACCACATAAACATTTTCAACTTTTTTAACTAGTAAGCAATTAGCCAGCAACCACCATGAATACCCTAGCAACAACAGTGCTCTGTAGATCTGGCTGTCTACCCATGGTATGCTCTTCTGTTATGTTGCACTATTTAGCCTTGTTTGGGCATATACAGATTAAATAACAAAGGTCCAATGACCGAGCCCTGAGGGACACTACATGCCATGTGGTTTTCTGGACAAAGGTGTGATGTGATGTTTTAAAGTGATCTCACTTACGATTTTTTTTAGCCTATCATAGAAAACCTTTTGACATAAACTACCAACGATCTACTGACATCCTAATAACCATATCAGTGCTAATGATGACTAGGTACTTTTTTGTCTTTACTCTTTCTTTCTGTTTGTCTCATGTTATTTCTATATCCCTCTGGTAATTGCTTATTTCCTTATCTATATCCATTGTCTGAATTCCGATCATCACTTTTGTGAGAGTAAATGCCTTAAGAAAGTTCCTCCTGCACATGTTCTACTGAAAACAGCAGTGGCACATCAAGCCAATGATTCACAGGAGAAGTGTCACCAGAGAAGCCCTCTATCTCCTTGAGCTTCCTTCCAGACTCACAACTCTTACGTCTGCAGATAAGACACAAATGTCTTAAGACAGGGGGCACTTCAGTGCAAATGTTTAGGTATCTCACTATTCAAATACACAAAGTGACTAATGACATAAAAACCCCACAAAAAATAAACCGTTTTGAATGTTTGCCACATTTATAGTTGGATCCCTTAAGTTTTTCACCATAAAAACTCCACACGTTCTCATCAGCTACTTTTATATTGAATTTTATGACAGTAACTACGACAACAGAGCAATTTTCAAGACTACAGGCTCATAAAAAGCACAGTCAGAGACCAGTGGACTGACCTCTCTTCTTTTAGACTGCTTGTTCTTCTCTTTGGGTTTCTTTTCCTCACGGCTCTTGGCCAGTTGGGCTGAGGGAATGGAGCGGAGGTCCTCTGGCAAACCAAATGCCTTTGGGTCCCGGGAGAGGATGAGGTAGACATCTAGCAGGCAGTACGCATCAGTGACTAAAAAAAAATAGTCACAAAAAGAGAATGAGACAAGGTTTGAAAATGCCATGCCACTACTCATGAATTGTGTGTTACCTGCATAGCGGAGTTGGCTGGTCCGGAGAGGTCGGCGTTCCCAGTTGGAGAGTTGCTCGGTTTTGTTCAGTGGTTTTCCTAATACCTGCTGCACTAGCAAACTCAGGCCCTTCTCCGCTGGTCCCTCACTCACTTCCACTGACCGACATCCTTTTTTTCCCAACCAGCACCGTTGAAGCTGGGGAGACAGAGGTCAATTGTATAAAGAATCAACATAGGTTTTAAAATCAAAATATGGTTAGAAATATCCAATCAGCAATGGTTAGCTGGGGGTCATTTGTAGCAGCACCTCCTGATGGACATGAAGCAGGTCCAGAACTCCTTCCATTTTCATTGGCTCTTCCCTGAGCTCAGGCCACGTGCTGACCAGACTCCGCAAGTCTCCAGACATCCCATAACCTAGATACACACATACAGCTAGCAATGCTTTTCAAAGAAGACAGAATCGTCTGCAGATAAGACACAAATGTCTTAAGACAGGGGGCACTTCAGTGCAAATGTTTAGGTATCTCACTATTCAATTTAAAGTCACAATGCAATTCCAAAATGATACCGACATACAGAATTCATGGCGCAAAACACTGGTTGGTTATCCTGTAAGATCTTTAAAAACAAACGTTGTTCCACTATTTTGTGCTTGGCTGTTCCACTCCTCAAAAGGTTCCTAGTGTTTGCTTGCAATGTCAGTGCAACTTTTTGTGGTATAAGCCACTATCGAGAGATCAATAAAGAATGTTTTCCTTTTTTCTTTCCTTTTAATATTAATAAAATTGATAAATGCATTTCTTTTAAAGAGGACGAGGTTTCTGTTCTGGGGATAACACGTGTAAGAGATGCACACATATGTGCTTGTTTACAGGCATGCACAACTAACCTGGCATCGACTGAAGATGTCTGCAGGGGTGAGGTGGACGTGGAAATGTCTGAGAACGTGCACGGCCTGGTCACGTGCCTTTTCTGAGCAGTCCAGAGTCAGGCAGCGGCCCTCTCCGACCTGTGAGCGTAACTATACACACAGACACACACATACACACAAAGTCACTGCACAGGTTTTTTGGTAAGCAGACTGGGGCTCTGTACTAAAACCTATTGAGCTGCCTACGGAGATAAACTACTTATGTAGGCAGTAGGATGCAAGACAGCTCACAGAGTTTGCATGTCTCCCAACAACTCAAACACACACTTACTGTTTGGTAGGGCTGACCAGCGGTGAGGATGACACGACCTTCAGCACGAGCCAGCTGGAGAAGAGAACATAACATGATGCAAGTACATTACTTACTTAACAATATATTAAAGGGGTCATATGATGCGATTTACATTTTTCCTTTCTCTTTGGAGTGTTACAAGCTCTTGGTGCATAAAGAAGATCTGTAAAGTTGCAAAGACTAAAGTCTCAAATCCAAAGAGATATTCTTTATAAAAGTTAAGAGTCAGCCACACCTACCTAAAACAGCTCGTGCTGACCAGACTCCGCAAGTCTCCAGACATCCCATAACCTAGATACACACATACAGCTAGCAATGCTTTTCAAAGAAGACAGAATTACCATGTCTTTCCTGATAGCAAACCCATAGTTTATTAACACAAGAAATATGAAGAACATCAAAGTCGGTGGCTTAATTTGCCTCAAGGTTTCCTACCCAGTTTGAGGATGTTCTTGTCTGACAGCAGAGCTCTGATGAAGTTCACTGTGGTGCTGTGGTGGCTAATGGCGTGAGCACAAAGGTCCAACAGAAACGCCCGTTCCTGTACGGCCAGCTGGATCAGAGCCACACGCTGAGAGGATACTGTGCCAAAACCGGCTCTCCATTCCATGTCTATTCCCACCACACAACCAGGCTGAAGAAGAATGAGGAGAGACAGTTACAGAAGACATATAATGCAAAAAAGGATCTTCCTTGTTCTTTGAAAATAGGCTAATTAAAATTGATGCGACAATATAAACTACATTAATGCTCAGAGGTTAGCCAATCATAACACAGGTCTTAAAGGTACAGTAGCAAAGGGTTACCTTTAAAACAGCTTCTCTGCACTGCTTAACTTCATCTAATGTCTCTACAAAGTGGACGGTTTCTCTGGGCAGAGGCAGCTGGTAGTATTTTTGCTGATCAGTTGTTCTTTGGAAATAATTAAAGTTGATGTGACAATACAAACTACATCAGTACTCAAGAGGTTAGTCGATCATAACAGAGGTCATTTACATATAGAGGTCTTAAAGGTAAAATAGCAAAGGGTTACCTTTAAAACAGCTTCTCTGCACTGCTTAACTTCATCTAATGACTCTACAAAGAGGACGTTTTCTCTGGGCAGAGGCAGCTGGTAGTATTTTTGCTGATCAGACTGAAGAGGTGTCCAAGATTCGGGTGGGCCGCTCACAAAACACATCTCTCTATGACAAGATGACAGGAATATACTTGTGAGGTTGATGGTAATATGTGTGTGTACTTTGGCTTGTAAGCCAAAGTATCTTTGCAAACAGTGTCAAAAACAGACTTGTGTCAGAAGGTTTGTGTGAGGGTTACAGTAAATATTATTATTATTGGAATGGAAATCATTTATGGGAGGTCTTCACAAATATAGTTTCTTAAGTCTGTGTGTGTGTGTGTGTGTGTGTGTGTGTGCATTTGATTTAATACTTACAGCTGCTTCTTGCGGGAGAGGCTCTGAATTTTGTCCCAGACTCCTAGGGGAAGCCTGTTTCTGGGTAAGTTGTAATGTGCAGCCCACTGGGCAGCAGTCTGGAGGCTGCAATGTTTAACCAACAGCTGCACCAACTGAACCTGGAGCTCTGTATTGCCTTCAATCAAGGCCTGAGATCACAACACACACACACTTTTTAAAAACTCAGTTAAAATGTTCAAGTGTTTAATTAAAACAGAATTAGTGTTACCTGAACATGGTCTCTCCAGTTCTCTTCCGACATGCTTTTCTGACAAATAAAAAACAATAGAGCAGACTCATCACTGCAGTTCTTAAAACTTTAAACTCTGTAATGTGATTTTTGAAAGCACAAAATATTTAGTGGTAAATAAAGGGGGAGACTTTATTTTATTAATCAAGATTTGATTGGTTTATAAGTAACTAAAACAACATTTCAGTTTTTTTCCCAACAAAGTGGCTTTATATAAGTTTTATATTGTTCATCATGTCATTTTAGAGACAGAAGATGTTACATTTGATTACATGACACTCATTTTCCATCCTATGTATTAATTTATTGATATTATCAGGATCAAAGAACTCCCATGTCATAAAGAAACAAAACTATTTTTTGATGATTGACTGACTGATTTATTTATTTGCTTGGCATAATCATTTATTATTGGTTCTTTAGAAAAAGAGTAACATTTTAATAAAAATGCTTGACTAATTATTTATAAATTATTAGTAAGCTACAGAAATTATTTATAATAAATATTCTAAAAAATACATTTCATTTTTAAAAGTTAATTACCAATCTTAATCATGTTAAATTAAGCATTATATTTAAATCATTATTACTAATTATTATTCGTGGTATTGATATTATTGATTTTTGAAAAACCTGTCCACAAAATCAAAGGCATGTGGTTCAACCAACATGCAGACACAAAAACCATAAAACAGGAAATTACATCATAGAGAGGAACCCCTGCAAACCCTAATGACTGTGTGCAAAGGTCAATAAGTCTCTCAAAATATCAGATAGTTTGACCTTTTAGGTCAAGGTTAGTAAAACGTCAAAGCAAGTTGTAAAATGTCAAGTGGTGCGACTCTCCAAAACCATAACAATATTTATAAATTAATAATTCATTACATTTGTAAAAACAAATATGTCTTGCCTTAAAAATATATATATAAAAACATTTATTAAAAAAACAATGAGTAAGATATGTACACTCACATTTATTCGTGCTTGATTATTATTTAATATTCTTTCTTGACGGTTACACTAGCTGAAATATTTTAAGTCACGGAAGTGAAACTAACATGAATACAAAGAGTAGATTTCTAAGAACCTGACACTTAAAAAAAAAAAGTCTGTGAAAAAGGGGAACCTTCTCACCTCGCCAAAGGTTTTGTACATGAGAAACCTCAGTGAATCCAGCTTCCTCTTATAGACAGAATTAGAGCACAGACCTGTAGCAAACACACCCCGGGGGACCAGTGTAAACATCACATACACACACATTCATAAACCTACACACTTGAGATCAAACAGCCGTGGAGTGAAACTCTCACACACCGGGATCAATGCAGAATTTCTCCATGAGTCTGAACACATGTTTACTGAGCAGCTTGGGCTGGATCTGGTCCGTCTGATGTTTTGAGAGAACCACGTCTGGGTACTGACTGAAACCACACAGTGCATACATATTATGCATTGTTTATTAATTATACATAGTTTTGCAGAAATAAAAATCAGGCATCAAAACTCTAAAATGTATAGTAGAAAAGATGAAAATTATGGATACATGAGTATTATAATATGAAAGAACAGACTATTATTATTATTAATAATAAGAAAAATAATACATGTGATTTTTAAATATTTATAAATTGTACACAATTTTGCACAAGTGAAATACACATCTTATCAATAAAATGTACTGTAGGAAAGGAGGATGAAAAACAAATTTAAAAAAATAAACCATTGATATTATTATGAATTAGTTAATTAATTAATTAACTTTTTCTTATGTAAAAATCTGGCATCAAAACACAAAAATTTACATGAAGCTGGATGAATGATAAATTACATAAATTAATCATCATATGAAATAACAGTTTATTATTATTATTGTTATTGAATAATAATAATAATAATAATAATAACAAATTCATGAATCACAAAAGTAATAAATAGTATTAATGTTGATTTGAAATCAGGCACCTGAACATTACAGTAGGAAAAATGTCTCTGATAAATGATGGCTAAATGCGTGCAATAAAACGAGAGAATATGAGAGAAACGTATTATTATTATGTAATTAATAATAATATAATTTAATAACAGTAATATTATTAAAAGTTACTACACTATAATATTATTGTAATATTAATAGTTATATGTTTCAATAATAATTGAATTTCCAGCTTCAAAAGATTTTTGCATAAAAGAAATCAAGCGTAATTAAAACCATTTTTTTGTATTTTGACATTACTGGCAATTAAAAACATTTGGCACATTCTCTATAAAAAGATGA
The DNA here is from genome assembly GCF_001515625.1 of Sinocyclocheilus rhinocerous. Classification (NCBI taxonomy): domain Eukaryota; kingdom Metazoa; phylum Chordata; class Actinopteri; order Cypriniformes; family Cyprinidae; genus Sinocyclocheilus; species Sinocyclocheilus rhinocerous. Next base: position 407,277 of record NW_015633534.1, read on the forward strand.
ACGTAATGCACAGGCAGGGTGTTAAAATTTGAACATTATATTTTCAAACTTTCAATAATATTCAATATATATGGTATACATATCTCAATATATACACATTTGCTTTCATTCTGACCTGAGCAGTGCCTGCATGTTGAAGTTGGGCTCGCACCAGGAGTCCAGCAGTGAGACCAGACGCTGCTGCAGGTCAGGATGCTCACGCACATACAGCTCCGCCAGAGACAGCTTGTCCAGCAGAATGAGAGGAACACACATCTAACAGCACCAACAGAGGACAGCGGAAATCAGACGGTCCAGCTTAAAACAGTGAAGGTCCAGCTACTCATCAAGCTGTGTGAACTGACCTTCTCCATGTCCAGATCTTTCTGCAGTTCCACTTTGACACCGAACATCAGCGCCTGTCATAACACACAACATTTCATGTCATTACAGCTGCTTATGTTGCACAATATCTTGCTTTATATTATATTTCTATTGCCAAATATAAGCATTTTCAATTATTAGTCATTTAAAAGACTGATTATATTTCATATTCATAATAAAATAATAATTCAACTCATAATTAAAAAAGAAGTAATACATATTAATTAAAAAAAGGATTAAACAGCCTAATTTAACTTGGAGTATGTAAAATTCTCAATTGTAGATTAATTTTTTTATTATGTAATTGTCATAAAATAATATTACAATGAAAAATTAATAGTAGTAAATAATTGTAATTTGAGCAACATTTAAATTAAATTAAATTAAATTAAATTAAATTAAATTAAATTAGATTAGATTCGATTCGATTTGATTAGATTAGATTTTTGATTTTGGGGTGCAATGTGACCTGAACAAAATTTTAATTCCCGCATTTAATGATAGCAAATATATATTTTTTTTTTTTGTTTATTTAATTGTCATAAAATAATGTTACAAAGTAAAATTAATAGCAGTAAATAATTGTAATCTTTGTTTTTAATTATGAGCAACATATTTATTTGTTTGTTTGTTTGATTTGGGGGATGCAATCTGACCTAGACATAATTTTGATTCCTGCATTTAATGATAGCAAATATGACGCATATTAAATTTATTAAACATTTATTTTTAGACGGTTACTCAAAATTCACACAAAAAATATTTGAAATTAGAATATGCGACCTCAGAATTTTGTCTAAAAACAAAACAATAAATTAATATAAATAAAACAAATTTTGTACTATTACTTATTTATTTTGTTTATTTATTTAAATAAATAAATATTGCCCATAACTGACCTTACTATATTTTTCTACTACTAGCAACTATTTTATTTTTCTTATATCACTGTATTGGAACATACTGTAAAAGTGTCACTCAGCTGGTGACGACTTCCTCTCACCTCTTTGAAGCAGCAGCAGTCATGCAGGAAGTCCACATGTTCCAGCAGCAGTGGTCTTTTCAGTGAGCTCAGCTGATAAATCTCCAGCAGGGGGTCCATGTACCCGGGATGAGAGTCTGTGAGGAGACCCAGGGCTTTCTTCTGCAAACGCAGTCTCTCTTCTTCCCTCAGGCCATTCAGACTGGCCTGGGGATTACTGGTCCTCCAGCGCATAAACTCTGTGAGAATGAACTGGTGCAGCGTGCTGGACTTGCCCTTCTGGACGGTAAGCCAGCCCTGCAGGAAGCCCAGCAGACCAGCCAAGGGCTCCTGCATCTGTGAGAAACTGCTCGCTAAAAACTGACGCAGCTGAATAAAATAAAATAAAATAAAATATAATAAAATAATAAAATAAAATAAAATAAAATAAAATAAAATAAAATAAAATAAAATAAAATAAAATAAAATAAAATAAAATAAAATAAAATAAAATAAAATAAAATAAAATAAAATAAAATAAAATAAAATAAAATAAAATAAAATAAAATAAAATAAAATAAAATAAAATAAAATAAAATAAAATAAAATAAAATAATAAAGCATTGATTAATAAAATTATTAATAAATTTAAATTACTTCAATAATACGTATTACTTAATATTCTGTATTCCGCATTTATTTCTTAACAAAACTACAACTCTGTGGCTTTTGAATGTAAAACCTGGTCAATACTGCACAATCATTTGTTCGTCAAGTTACAATTGTGTGGTCATAATATTACGAAAATATTTACTAGTGATACCAAAATCAATTAAATTCATTTATTTCTTACTGTTTCTTTTACAAAGAAAGGGAGAATGGATGCGGATGGATTTGAAAATTATGAAAATTTTTAATATCAACAGTATTTGTGATATAATGACTATTTAAACTAGAAAATTTTAACATGTCCCTCAGTTCATTTTTTTTTTTTTTTTGAGGGACAAGTTAAAAATGTTTTCTGTGGTCATAGACATTATACCATAAATGCAAACGATAGAACTCAACTTGCAATCATTCTTTTAATTCAATGCGGTTACAACTCTGATTATTGCATTTAAAGTCTAAATTATCCTCATAAGGGCTGAAGAAGCAACTGAAACCTGGGGGGGAGGGCACATTTTAAATGTAGGGGTCTTTTTGAAAAGTATTGAGTATGTCCTAAAAATTGGGGGGAGGAATACAGGGATTTTGAGAAAGTGGTTGGCTAGGCCTCTCTCTTATGTGATCTTATCACGAGCGTCTCACTTCTCATGAGACGCTCACATGCTCAGCTGGGGTATAATTACATCTGTTTCTTACCTCCTCCTGCTCTTTCCTGCTCCACAGGCCACAGAGGTGCTCCTGCAGGGCAGGCAGGTCAACACCTGGGGCAGCACACATGACAGCAGGGTTACACACAGTTACACTCAGTCTGTTTTCACTCCACCCTCACAAATTCTCACGCTGACTGTACTGCATTTTGCAACTTTTGACCATTTTTTATTAAACCGTTAAAGCAGAGTGTGATAGAAAGCGTTGCAGGCCAGACTCAAACTTGTTTTTCCCATATCAGCACCACAGCCCAAAATGCCATTGCTCATTATTCTCAATCCTTTTCCAATTCAAACAGTTTTTTTTTAATCAAGATATATTTTAATTTATAACTAAAAGGCTCATCCAACTCAAGTGAATTTGGAGTGGGACTGCCTGTTTGACAGATGAGGGACTGTTTTGAAGGCATACATTATTTCAACAAAATGAACCACTTTACTTGAAATTGCACATGAAATTGTTTTGAAACACTGGCTCTTCCAATGGCATGAGTTTGGGGCAGGACTAATGGCAGAAGAGGAAAAGTTTGAAAATCGACATTATTTCTGCAGATCTCTCTGGCATAAAAGTGAAACAAATTAAAATGTGTTCGCAATTGCAACCCATTGTACATGTTTCAGAATATTCATCGAGTAAAACCTGATCAGACCATAAAAATGGCCTCTATTTGACAGGTAGTTGGAGGGAAGGCGATGAAATGTCAGCCGAAAATGAAAGTCATCACATTTTTATGTAAACTTCGTAACAGGAAATGTTGCAGGCTGGACTCAAACTTGTTTTCCCCATTTGAGCACCACAGCTCAATGTGTCAAGAGCATGTGGACTGCTGACGGTTTAATGATTTTTCAAGTGTTGGCTTTTCTTTTCCAGTGTGAACTAATTTCTTTATACAACATTTTTAATCAATATATATATATTTATTAATATGTAATAACGTTGAGTCTTAGACAGGAATACCTCTTTTAACCACTTTGGCAGATGAGAGAATGTTTTTAAACTGACATTAGTTCTGCAATTCTTTCTGGTGCAAAAAAGAATTAAATTCCAAGTGAACTGCATTCTGAGTCACAACCCATTTTATTTCGGCATTGTGACAAATAGTGACAATTTTTTACGATCAAATCAGGTTTTTTTTGTTTACATATTTCAGAATATTCTGAAATATGTAAACAAAAAAAACCTGATTTGATCGTAAAAAATTGTCACTATTTGTCACAATGCCGAAATAAAATGGGTTGTGACTCAGAATGCAGTTCACTTGGAATTTAATTCTTTTTTGCACCAGAAAGAATTGCAGAACTAATGTCAGTTTAAAAACATTCTCTCATCTGCCAAAGTGGTTAAAAGAGGTATTCCTGTCTAAGACTCAACGTTATTACATATTAATAAATATATATATATTGATTAAAAATGTTGTATAAAGAAATTAGTTCACACTGGAAAAGAAAAGCCAACACTTGAAAAATCATTAAACCGTCAGCAGTCCACATGCTCTTGACACATTGAGCTGTGGTGCTCAAATGGGGAAAACAAGTTTGAGTCCAGCCTGCAACATTTCCTGTTACGAAGTTTACATAAAAATGTGATGACTTTCATTTTCGGCTGACATTTCATCGCCTTCCCTCCAACTACCTGTCAAATAGAGGCCATTTTTATGGTCTGATCAGGTTTTACTCGATGAATATTCTGAAACATGTACAATGGGTTGCAATTGCGAACACATTTTAATTTGTTTCACTTTTATGCCAGAGAGATCTGCAGAAATAATGTCGATTTTCAAACTTTTCCTCTTCTGCCATTAGTCCTGCCCCAAACTCATGCCATTGGAAGAGCCAGTGTTTCAAAACAATTTCATGTGCAATTTCAAGTAGACAATTTTTATCAAATCAGGTTTTTTTTGTTTACATATTTCAGAATATTCTGAAATATGTAAACAAAAAAAACCTGATTTGATCGTAAAAAATTGTCTCTATATGGCAGGTAATTGGAGGGGAGAGCACAAAATGTCAGTCAAAAGTCATTACATCGATGCAAGACTGCGAACAACATTGTAACAGCAGACGTTGCAGGCTGGGCTCAAACTGTTTTTTCCCACATGAGCACCACAGCTCAATGTGTCAAGACTGCGATGGTCTGAGGTTTTTATAAAAATGTTGTCATTCCTTTTCCAACCCAAACTGATTTCTTTATTCAACATTTTTAAATCAAAATATTATATATATATATATTATATTATATGAATGTATACATGTATACATAAGGGTGGGACTACCTGTTTGACTGGCTAGTGGCAGATGAGGGAACGTTTAAAAACAACAATTCCCACAGGTTAAACAGTTCACTTGACTTGAAAGTCCAAATGCATTTGCAAACTTTCTTTCCACGATATGACCTTATTTCAACAAGTAAAACCTGACTGGTTTGACCATAAAAAATGGTCTCTATATAGTTGTAAAAAACTGGTTGAAAAATCAGCAATGACAGCTGAGAAAGAAAGGCATTACATTTTGATAACGGTTGCAAACACTTTTTTTTTTTTTTTTTTTCAGTAAACAATCCTAGTTTGAGAAGGTATACAGCCATCCTAAATATAGTCCATGTCTGTTCTTTCTCAAGTTTGCATACGTACGGCTTCACAGTCTGTAGTTGACAGCTCAGAGTGAGAAACAGACACATTATATAGTGTGTTAGGTAATTCCTCTTCTTTACAACCAGCTGTAGCTCCACAAACCTGTCAAAATCGGCTCAGCAGAAATGGATCATAATTAAGGCCAGGAATGCATGAATGTTTCGTTTTCGTATTCACTTTTCCCGCCACTCGAAGACTTTACCAACTTTTCCTCTTAAATCCGGGATACAGGCTTAACTATTTCACTTCCATTGTAATGCACTCCTTGACTCTTTTTCCCCAGTCAGCTATTGTTACATGTGGATACTTCACACCGCATTTGAATCGAGCAAAAAGGGCCCGAAAATTAACATTTAATACGCGTAACCGGGAAAGAAAGGAGGAGTCTATTGTTGTGTGTGAGGTGTTGGGCCTTTGTATTTTGGGCAGTGATTCCAGGCCACAAAACTGTGAGAAGATGAGCCATTTTTTTGAGGAGGAAGACGGGGGCGAGACAGGACAGGCCGGTGACAATGAGGTAACGGAGGGGAGGTATACGCTCCTATGAGGAGCCCTGAAAGCAACAGTCTCTCTCATGCTGTGTCGCCAACACCTTTCTTCTCCTAGCCTCTCCTTCTTCCCAGGGCTGGTTTTCCTTCTTGGTGTTTGTCTCGGATTTCTCCCGGAAGGGCAGCACGGTGGTCACGGTGAAAAAAATCCAGCCTTCCTGACCGACAGCCTGGGGAAGTGGTGCAAAGGGCTTTTCTCCATCCACTCTCAGCACAACCCCACCCCCTCGTCCCATCAGGCTGCACGGAGATCATCGGATTTGCCCACAACGCTGCCTTCATGAGCTTAAACATTATTTAGGATAGTCTTTTCCCATAAGCGAACTTTCCGTGATTGGTGTGGCGGCACGCGATGACACACAAACACATTATATTCTCTGGTCTTTGTCTCTACTCCACCCTAACCTCATTCTTCTCCAGGCATTAACATACACACACGCATGGGAGGAAAGTGGGGCGGAAGGACATTAAGGAATGTAGACTATGCAGTTAGTCAATGGGAAGTTCAAAAAGTGAGATTGTTGTTGAAGGAGACAGGTATGTACTTACAGTCCTGTATTGCTTCCACTCGTGGAACGAACGACAACTCTTTAATCGAGTGGATTATTACATTTTTTGAATGTGCAAAATTGGCCGTGATGACGTTGACTTCGCTAAGCCTCTGTTAAGGTCATTGCTATTGTGTTCAGCACTCGCTTCACCCATCAGGATTCGATCGGATAGGAAAAAGCAGTCTTGATATGATGAGTGGTTAAAAAAGAAGTGGGCTTGGTGATGTGAGCCGAAAAAAGGAAATGGAGCAAATTACGGATTTTTAACGGAAGCTTTTATTATGAAAACTTTTTTTTGTAATATTGTGCACCAATAATTGTGCACAATACGACAAGGATCATGTATTAAGAAAGTAAATGGGGTCAATTTTGATGTAGGGATGCACAAATAATCAATTTATGGCTGATACTGATAGATTAATAATTATTTTCCTGTTATGGCCATCAACTGATAAACAGACAATATTACATTTCTATATTATTTTGTTTAAATTACAAAACTCTAAAAATGTAAATAATAACAATAAAAACAATATTATTAATTCTTTTAGATGCAACAAGTGGATTAAAGAATCACAACCACATTATAAATGTACAGTAAATTTCCACAATTAAATTTTAAATTTAAATTTATTTTTAATGTTTTTGAGGCACAGGCTACAACATGCTTAAGAGACTCGAACACGTCTAACATTGCATAATTCTTCTGCCCGGTGGATTTTAATAACATTCATCACCGGTTTATAACCAAAAAACTCTCTCAGAATGTCTCTCAGGCTGGGAAGTTACAGCAGGACTTGCTAGATGACCTCAAACAAATGAGTGTAAAATGAAAATTGTGTTTTTTTTTTCCATGTAGCAATCCCCAAAAATGTGCAGTTTGGCAGCTGCTCTTAATGTTGATGTCGTTTCAGTGAGTTCTCACACATTCTCAGGCAGTTTTTCCCAAGTCAGCAACAGTCTACTCACAAAAAAAAGTGTTATATATCGTTCCCCATTGTATGTGCAATGCTTCTGGGCTAAGATTTACCTTCTTATTATGAGAGGAAACATGTAACAAGGGTTTTTCCCTAGTTTGTCGACTGAACAGTCGAAGTGATTCGTGTTGAGCAACATGTGAACAAGTGCCTCAGGTGTCAGTAGCCACATGTACACGTCTGAGTCTCTCACACACGAACACGTCTCCCTCCCTGTGGGAACAGCAGTCTGCCAGCTGGCTAGGCGACATGCTTTTGAGGCTGAGGATGTTTTGTTTTTTTTGGTCTGGAGTCTGGACTGTTTCTCTCAGCAGTCTCAGGGGAAGCTCCTGGCACTGAGCTCCAAAGCTCTCGCTCCTGACGCTCGCTCACATCTCCTCTGGTCTTCACTGACATCTAGCGGACACAGAGACCCCTCACACAACATCAGATCCTGCTCTGCACTCGGATCTGAACAGTAGTGAAGTATTTGTATTTTACTCAAGTAAATTTAAAAAGTATCTGTACTTTATCAGAGTGCTTTTCTTTGTAAAACTTCTACTTCACTACATTCCAAAGCATGATGTTGTAATTTTTACTGCACTACATTATATGATTAAAAGTTGTTGTTGTTTTACCTTTAATACTTAAGAACTTTAAAAATGTAGTACTTTCTTGTACTCAAGTAAAAATTTTAATTACTTTTACTCGAGTAAAAGTAAGAAAGTACTAGATTAGATTTCTAATGTAATTAAGTATTAAATGATATTTAATATGAAACCTAGTTTGCAGTGCAGTAAAACGTACGACATTATGCTTTGGAATGTTGTGAAGTAAAGTTTTCTAAAGAAAAACACTCTGATAAAGTATAGACACTTGAAAATTTTACTTTTAAAGCAGAGTAAAAATACTTCACTACTGACTGCCTCTGTCTGCACTAGGGATGCATCAGCCAAATGAGCTTGTTTTTCGTGGCCTGACACAGCACTCGTGTCTGACTGTGGGTGTAGCTTTAGCAGCGGGACGCTTCGCTCGACTGGCGTTAGTTTGCGCTTTTGTTGTTCAGAGAGCGCGTGAATGACGCAGACAATAGAGGCACGCGACCAGCAGCCGCATCAGGACGCTCAGCTGATGACAGTTACACTGATCAAACCGACTCACACCGCCGGGATTCCCATTACTCCTCATTTACACTCACATCTCTTTACATAATGACGCTTTTATCCAAATGTATTGCTTGATATTTATTATACGATATCAATGCCATTAAACAGGACAGTTCCAACACATTCTCAATAAATACCTATTTTGCATGCTGTTTTACTTTAGAGATTTAACTAGGAGCTATAGGGCAAAGCCCAGCCTTGGAAGGATAAGTTAAAAAATCAACTTGAATGACTTTGGGTAAGAATAAAATTACTAATTAAAATCTTTCACTTTCACATAAACTTTAAAACGTCGCCCAAAAAGACGTAATTTCTATATTTTGAAACGAGAACAGTCAATATATTCTAAAAAGACATTTGTTCACAAAATATGAATATCAGCAGTGAAGTGGCTAATGTCAACGTGTGCTAGCATAAAAACATGAGTGTGTTTTTCCACGAGACATCAGCAGGTTGACAACTACTCGTGTTAAAAACAAAACGATTATATTTACATGTTTTGACCGAGTCAGTGTTAATTACGACTATTCAACTTACCTAAATAACGTTGATGTCAGTCACCGAGGAAAATGTATGTTGGATATTATGGATAAATCTTTCCCCGGGCGTTTCCGGGCGGAACCATTAAATTCGGGGAATGTTTATTATAGACATTTGACGCTGTGACACGCGAATATTCGCTGGAAATACTTTAAGTTTAGTGCAGAGGCAAAACGGCTGTCAGCATGCCATAATTATGCGACCTAAAATTAAACATGTGACCGTAATAGTTTTATTTTTAAAGGACACAACGAGTCTAGCGTGATTGAATGACAAATCAACAGCAGAACGGAGTTGGGGCGCCATCTATTGACGAGTAAACGGAACAAGCAGGTGTGCTTTATATATCAACACATTTCAAAAATCATTTGAAAGAAACCACAGTCTGGTTTAGATGTACAGCTTGATTTCGTTTTCAAAAACAATACATCTAAAATTAAATTTGTCAAGTAACACAGTTAAAAAAATTATTAGACTATTATAGGCTACTGACTTTCTTTGGATGTACTGTAATCATAAAAAACAAATGCTACATCCTTAAACTACAATGCAAAATTATATATGATTTATGTGCAGTAGTAAATTCTAAAGTAGAATTTAACTTTTTAAAAGTAAAGTTTACCTTTACTTAAACTTTAGTTAATTTTCTTACCTTTATTTATTTATTAAGTCCTGAATTGTTATAAAAATATAATAATATTAAGTCTTAAAATGTTGAAATAATATAATAATAATAATAGTGCTGTCAAACGATTAATCGCATCCAAAATAAAAGTTTTTGTTTACATAATATATGTGTGTATACTGTGTATATTTATTATGTCTATATAAATACAAACACATGCATGTATATATTTAAGAAAAATATGTTATGTTTATATATTAAATATATTTATATATAATATAAAATATAAGAATATAAATATATAAATGTATATACATGTAAATATTTTCAAAATATATACTGTATGTGTGTGTATTTATATATATTATTGTGTATTTATATATATTAACATACACTCGTTTTCATCCTTCTCTCCACTCTCTGAGGCAGAAGTCTCTAAACTCATCCTTTCCAATCATCCTACTACTTGTCCGCTTGACCCTATTCCATCTCATCTCCTTCAAGCCATTTCTCCTGCCGTTGTACCTGCACTCACTCACATCGTTAACACATCCCTTCACACTGGTGTTTTTCCCTCAACATTAACCAGGCTCGTATAACCCCACTTCTTAAGAAACCCACTCTTAACCCAACTCTTTTAGAGAACTACAGACCGGTTTCCCTTCTACCTTTCATTGCAAAAACACTTGAACGAGTTGTGTTCAACCAAGTCTCACCCTTTCTCATACAGAACAACCTCCTGGACAGCAACCAATCTGGCTTCAGAAGTGGACATTCGACCAAGACTGCCTTGCTCTCAGTTGTTGAAGCCCTAAGACTAGCAAGAGCGGCTGAAGTATAAATCTTCTATACTTATCTTGCTGGATCTGTC
>NW_015633534.1:418426-424040 GCF_001515625.1 Sinocyclocheilus rhinocerous
ATTTAGTCATTTAGCAGACGCTTTTATCCAAAGCGACTTACAAATGAGGACAATAAAAGCAGTCAAAACTAACAAAAGAGCAACAATATATAAGTGCAAATGACAAGTCTCGTTTAGCCTAACACAGTACACGTAGCAAGGTGTATATATGTATATGTATATATATATATATATATATATACACCTTGCTACGTGTACTGCGTTAGGCTAACCGAGACTTGTCATTTGCACTTATATATTGTTGCTCTTTTGTTAGTTTTGACTGCTTTTATTGTCCTCATTTGTAAGTCGCTTTGGATAAAAGCGTCTGCTAAATGACTAAATAAATAAATAAATATATACATAATAAATATACACAGTACACACACATATATAATGTAAACAAAAACTTTTATTTTGGATGCGATTAATCGTTTGACAGCACTAAATAATAATAATAATAATAAGAGTGTTCTTCTTTTTATTCTTCTTCTTATTATTAATGTACAGATAGTGTGGTTTGTTATAAAAACCTTTTTTTAAATATGTTTTTGATGTGTAAAATCTATGTTATAATTTAAATTGCACATGTATTATTTATCATATATTATATGACCCCTTAGTATAAATTAAGCTACACTCAAACTTTTTTTCTGTTCAGCACTGTTAACATTTCCCCACTATTTTTACATAATGTCTCTTCAAAAGAGACCTGTTTTTCAAATTTACATTATGAAGATTTGATGAAGACAGTGTACAGTCTGGGGTTTATGGATCTAAATGAACAGATTTGTTTTTTCATCAGCCTCTTGTTGAAGGGTGATACTTCATCTAGGAATAGAATTCATGTAAAGTTCTGTAGGTCAAAAAAAAAAGATAAGAAACAGTTTTTTTTCTTAAACTAATTATTTAAAAATAAAGAATCAGTTTTATATATTTTTGTTATATTTTCGCAACCAATTACGAAAACATACAAATGTATTTATTTATTTATTGTTTTTGTTCCAAATGTTTATTGCTCCAAATTTGCTCCAAAATGGCCACTGAATCAATCCGTGAACAAATCTAATTTAATATAAAAATATGACATTTGTAAATAAATAAATAAATAATGTTCAATTTTAAATAGTGTCTGTCGTGTGATTGGCGTCTAACATCACGTGACGAGTGCGTGCGTCAGAGCACGGAAGTTGTCATAAGGAGCTAAAAAAGAGCTGCAGAGAGGACTGCTGGTGTTAGGGAAGCAAAGAAATAGCAGCATACCTGTATTAGCATATAAAGAAAGACTTGTGATATCAGACAGTGGAAAAGCGGAGGCGCTAGCAGAAACATTTGTTAAAGTGCTGGTTTGCCAACCGCCATTAAATTTAAAAGAAGAAGAAGAAGAAGACTGCTGGTGTTATAACCTGAGAACAACTCTCTCTGCTCGCGTACATACGAGAGAATTGCGAGTGTCTTTCGGATCGTGAGCGATATAAACAGCAGGAGACGTCCGCGGTTTCAGGGCAGAGCTGAGCGGCGAGATGGAGTGGTTTGGAGGCGGCGTGTTTCAAGCTGAACCGGACCGAAAGGAAAACATGCCCCGCGCACACCCACACGAGGTGCTCACAAAGTTCACTAGTGCTTCATTCACATCTCAATGCCTTGTGCTTGTGCTTTAAATCAATATGAGGTTGTGTTTAAACTTGAAGCCACGCGGAAATGTGCTGTAAAGGCGTCGTTAGCTGGAGAACTAGATACTTCACCGCAGGATGAGTAAGAGAAAGCCTGTATCTTAAAAGTGAGCTGCCTACCTAGACAACATCTTTGGGCATCACAATCAAACGGCTCTACGGTGCTGACAGTCGGCTCATAGTCTACAATATGTGTGACCGTCATCGAGGGGTATTATGTGGATCTCTGATCTGAGATCATGCCCCTGTGTTTTCACGTTGACAAGCTTGTTCTGACAGCTGAGGAAACTGAGTGCTTTATTATTAGATCCATGGAAAGTCCACTGCTAGTTTGATGCATCACAGTTATGTTTTATCTGTGTAGTAACTGCATTAGAGTAAGTCAGCAACTGCATACTCTTGAGATCAAAAAATCTCAAACAGCTTGGACCTGTTATTTTTTTTTGACACCCTAAATCAAGCTATTTTTTTCATACATTAGAATATGTCCGGTTTAATTAGATTTTTTTCTGAGCAAAAACTGTCAACAATATATACGTTGTTGTAATTTTTTTACTACTGAAATGTAGGCTAATCTTGTCAGTCGTATTTAGAACAAGAATCATTAAAGATGTCGTTAAAAGACTCAATTTAAGGATCACAGGGAACACCCCAAAAACTAATTAATTGTCTCTTAAATCTTTACCAATCTATGCGCCACTACTCGAGTTTTACCTATTTGTCAGCAATTCGTTTTTAATATAATTTAGTATGATCGCTTTTTCTTTTATGTGTTTTAATAAGTACAGGTCAGAAGAAGGATGTTTTTTACATAAATACATCTATTAGACTGAATGGTACACAAAATATGGAACATTATTTCACCCATATTTTGACATTTTATTTTCACAGTTATTTGAAACATTAAAGTGGACACTTTATTTACATTTAATATACTTTCTAAATATATATATATATATATATAAAATCACTTTTTTAGATGTATTGTGCTACAATGTATGTTTATTTTATTTATTTAGTCGTTTATCAGATGCTTTTATCCAAAACGACTTACGAATGAGGACAACAGAAGCAATCAATTGTAGTATTAAAACAACTAAAAACAGATCCAAAACTAAAAGCTAAAACTTTATAAATACTACCTATACACATTTTAAAAATAAAGAGATTAAATTAAAAAAATGACAAATGCATACAACAAAATTTCAAAACTTAACATTTAAATGAAAAACAAAAAATAAAACTAAAAACAATTCAAAATATTTAATAAAAGACCTATACAGACATAATAAATTCAGACATAATTTAACTAAAATTAAAATAAGTAACAAATACAAATAATACAAATCAAATGACAGTAGTTTATCAGTAATCCTAAAAAATAACACTGCCAAACACGCATGTTAAAAAACAACAACTTATTTACACATAGTAAGAAATGGTTATAAAAACTGAAACAGAAGCGAAACAAGTAATAGGAAAGAGGAGAAATAAAAAGCGATACAATCATTTGCCGGTGTCCCTGCCCGGTGGAGTCGCACGGTGGAGTCGATGGTCTTTACACTCTTCGGTCTGCACACGAGGAGGCCGTCACACGACCGCTACCGCGGTAAACTAAGCTTTTTTTTTTTTTTATACCCTTCTAACAAAATACTACATTAATTCAGCTGGACACACTTTCCTTATTTTCTCCACAACAAATGGCCAAGCAAGCGCAGACACTGACAAGATACGCCATACAGAACGAGACCAAACGCGATATCAGCACGTCTCCACCTGTACAAATATATATAATATAAATATACAAATATACACACACACACAGTACTCAACATAAATTAGGTAACTCAATATAAATGGTAAAAATGGAATGTATTAAACATGCATTATATATTTAATAAAAACATAAATAGGCCTATGTCATGTATATTTGTAAAATAAGTAAATTGTCCAATTTTTAAATGAAGGGTTGTAGAGATTAGTACACCCCTGATTAAATTCAACTAACATGTAATAATCTAATACTCGGTGTGTCCTCTTTAACTTTAATTATACCGCTGTGACCCTTCTTGGCAGAAAGTGTAAAAGTTCATGACAAATTGTCACATCTATCCTGTTTCACTTCTGAAGGACAATCTCCTTAAATGCCCTGATCTTTCATGGAGAGTGTTGCTCAGCTCATCTCTACAGAATCCTGTTCAGATGCTCAAGAGAATTGCGGTTGGGTGAAATCCACTGAAGGAAAAAAAAAAAGAAAGAAAAAAAACGCCCAACAATGCAGGGAATGAGGAGAGGTTAGCATAGCATCTTCTGTTTCCAGTTTTTGTATTGCATCACACAGTGGTCTGTAAATCCATGACAGCATTGATATAAAGCACAACTTGCTCACACCTCAAGCACTCACACATCCCTATAGAAGAGCTTTACTACCACTGAACTTCACTGTGGCAACCAGGCACTTCTCACCACACTCCTCCTCAAGCAACACCAGAACATTTTGTATGCTGTTAGATCCAGAAGGATTACTATGGTCTCATGAGACCAGATTATGGATTCCCAGAGGTCTATATTTTGTAAATATACACCTTGAAAAAGGTTAAATGAGGTAAACAAGTTCTTTGGCTACAATAGGTAGCTCTGGAGTAGACAAGGACCATGCATTTCACTTCAGCACGTTGCATCTTACTGTATGAGATGAACTCACTTTTTCATAGCACTTGCTCCTGCTTTTTTCCTAGCAAAGAAAATCGCTGAAAGCTTAAAGTGAAGGCATGATTATTTCAGGGGCCTTGTCACAAGTCCATTGTTTTTTTTATTTCTGTGTTGCTTTTCTATATTTTCACACTTAAAAAAGGTCCCAAGTGCTTTCATTGTTGTCCGCATAAGTCTTGAGTATAATTCAGTTATATAACACTCTTAATTGTCAAGAAATTAAAAGTTTCTAGTTCAACATACTTGCCTGTTCATCAAAAATTGCCTTTCACTTGCACCGGAAAAAATGTATTTAGTTTTGTTTAGTAACTTTCAGGAAGGTGTACTCATTTTTTTGCAACACAACATTTTATCACTTTGATAAGAATTCTATTTTACTGAATAATGTTGACACCCTTCTTTGCTTTCTGATCAAGCCAGCTTACTAACATCACTATTTCTGTCAAGATTCTTATTGAAGACATACTAGTGATACATAAAATGCATTATTTATTGTTATATTCCATTTAAATATAAATCTGATCCTGCAGTCTCTATAAAAATATAGAAGTCTCATATGCTCACTAAAGCTGCATTTATTTGATCTCAGTATTACTGTTTTTAATGTAATTTTGAAATATAACAATTTACAATAACTGTTCTCTGTTTGAACATTTTAAAATGTAATTTTCATTTGTTTTAAAGGGGTCCTATTATGCTCTTTTTCAAAGTTGATTTTGTTTTGGGGGTGTACTAGAACAGGCTCTCATACTAGGTTGTTCGAAAAACACATTATTTTTCACATATTTTACATTATTACAACACCTCTCTCCCCAGTCTGGCATGAACGGCTCGAATAGTTCCTGTATCAAATGATGGCCCGCCTTCTGAAATACAAAATGTGCTGTGATTGGTCAGCTGGGCCAGTGTGTGTTGTGATTGGCACCACTCGGCGCCTACTCGGGAAATGTCATGCCCCTTACCATAGCCGCCTGCGAGCATTAGTGAAAATATTGCGTCAAAATCAAATCAATTTGAGCGCGATTTAAACCCGGATGATTGTAACCACTCTAAGTTCGTCTGCCTTGTGAAAACTGCCGTAGAGTAACATAATTTACATTTTAATAAAATAAACATTTGTAATATTTATCAGCAAAACTTGCTATATTAATATATTGCTAGAATGTTCCTCTCTTTAAAAAGTCAACCTGTTCTGTCAGTTAGTGGAGAACAGCAGCTAGAGGCTAATTTGGCTAATTTAGTAACATTAA
>NW_015633534.1:426306-434507 GCF_001515625.1 Sinocyclocheilus rhinocerous
TTTAATACATTGATACTGTTAAAGGGGTCCTATTGTGCTCTTTTACAAAGTCTTGATTTTGTTTTGGGGGTGTACTAGAACATGCTCTCATACTAGGTTGTTCGAAAAACACATTATTTTTCACATATTTTACATTATTTCAACACCTCTCTCCCCAGTCTGGCATGAACGGCTCAAATAGTTCCTGTATCAAATGAAGGCCCGCCTTCTGAAATACGAATTGTGCTGTGATTGGTTAGCTGGGCCAGTATGTGCTGTGATTGGTTAGCTGGGCCAGTATGTGCTGTGATTGGTTAGCTGGGCCAGTATGTGCTGTGATTGGTTAGCTGGGCCAGTGTGTGTTGTGATTGGCAGCACTCGGCGCCTGGTCGGGAAATGTCATGCCCCTTACCATAGCCGTCTGCGAGCTTCAGTGTAAATATTGCGTCAAAATCAAATCAATTTGAGCGTGATTTAAACCCGGATGATTGTAACCACTCTTAAGTTCGTCTGCCTTGGGAAAGCTAGTGTGTTTCCGACATAGTGATAACACTCGCTGCATTCTCTAGTGCAGCTCAACCCGGTCTCGTCCCATTCGTCGATATTTGTGATATCACAAATCCCGGAAAATATGCGTTGTAGTCCAAACGAGTCGTTCGTTGTAGTTTTTGAAAAGTGATTTCTGTTAAATAAAATATCTCCTTTTGAAGTGGACTTTGAGCTTTGTAACTTTGCAGATCTTTTTTATGCTCAAACAGCAACATTACAGTATATAACATATATACGGTATGTGTGTGTAGTTATATATACATAATAAGTATACACACTACACAGTGCACGCACACACATATTATGTAAACAAAAACCTTTATTTTGGATGCCATTAATCGTTTGAAAGCGCTAATCCTTATATATTTATAAACAGCGGGAAAATCAGCATCCCTGATGGTTACAAGTTCAGTGCAACTAGATTTGTAATGTCACTGTCATTAAAGACTGAATCTGGTTACAAAACCAAAACAATGTTCTTTATAAACATATGAATCTTCCATGCAGCCTGTAATGATTTGTTCGAGGCTTTGTGACTGTTATCTCTCTGTGTCCCATCCCAGCCCAGTGCGGAGAGCATGGCATCTCTGTGCCTGAGTCAGCAGCGCTGTGTGAAGGCCTCGATCGCGTCGCAGTGGCAGCTGGCCGAGGCGCAGGACCAGCTCTGCGGTTTGGAGCTCCACAGCTCTGAGTCTGTGGAGCAGGAGCGCGCCCGAGCCCTGGCCTCCTCCGCGGAGCTCTCGCAGACCGAACAGGAGTGGAGACATAAAGAGACCATGCTGGGACGGAGCCCCACTCTGTGCCCCGAGGCCAGCCGAGATGTGTTTGACAAGGTATCTCATATCAGCACTCTAGAAAAGTCTTATATTTATCAGAGCATTGAGCAGGATACAGACCACTGTGACTGTGATCTCAGCACTGAGCTCGGAGTCTAAATATAAAACACACAGCAGCATTTCCCCTTTAGAGGCCTGTGATGTTTTGGAACGGAGCTAACAGCAAATATATGAATAAAATTAATATCTATACACTTATGTTTGTTACTTTCCTTTGAACAGCTAAATATACACTACCATTCAAAAGTATGGGGTCAGTAAGTATTACTTTTCATTCAGCGCTCAAATATTAAATTGATCAGTAAATCGATCATGTCAGTAGAGACATTTATAATATTTCTATATATGTATATGTACATATGTGAAATAAATGCTGTTCTTTTGAACTTTTTAATCATCAAAAGAATTCTGGAAAAAGTATCAAATCTGTTTTCAACATTGATAATAATAAAAACATTATTAATAATTGAGCACCAATAATAATTAAGCATCAAAGCAACTTTCTGAAGGATCATGTGACTCTGAAGACTGGAGAATGATGCTGAAAATTCAGCTTTGATCACAGGAATAAATTACATTCTAAAATGTATTCAAATAGAAAAATGTTGTTTTAAATTGTAGTAATATTTCACAGTATTACATTTTTTTTCTGTATATTTGATCAGATAAATGCATTACAGAGACTTCTTTCAAAAACAGTAAAAAATCTTCTGGTAGTATAAACTTTTTAAATAGAGACTTCCACTCAGCTATTAGTTCAAAACGGAATGTTTTTAATAGTTATGTTTTTTGCAAACCAAACACTAGCATTATGCTGACTATCCTGGCCACTCTTTTCCCTATATTGAATGTGAATTAATAAGTCAGGAACTCAGGATATTGTTCAAAAATAGCTTGAAATGGCATTCCTGAACTATTTATTCAACAAAAGCGTTAGTTACTTCATTGTTAGTGGATAATAAGCTTACACAAAATAAATATTCTGTAACACATATTGTTTAACACATTATATTATAAGTGCACATGTGTAGATTGCTGATGCCCCGTTTCTCATTGTTTCCTAGAGTATCATAAACCGTTCACAGTCTTGGCCTAATGAATCCGATCACGATAAGAACATAAGCTTCGTCCAGCGTAATGAAGAACTCTTGAAACATTTTGGTAAGTCATGGAGCTTGATTTGTGTGTTTATTAGTGGAGATTGTTCATCTGAATTGAGGTTGTCCTCTCTGTTCTGATTGGACAGGTATGTTGAGGAGGTGGGATGATAGTCAGCGCTTTCTAGCAGAGTACCACCATCTCATCTGTGAAGAAACGGCCAATTATCTGATCCTGTGGTGCTTCCGTCTGCAGGCAGAGCAAGTGAGTGCATACAAGCTGTACTGTTTCTACAGTATGTACCGTGTGCCTTCATGACCTACTACTGATCCTCATTGTCTGGATCTTCTGCAGAAAGAGGCATTAATGGAGCAGGTGGCTCATCAGTCAGTCGTCATGCAGTTTATTCTGGAAATGGCCCGCAACACTCAGCAGGACCCACGAGGCTGTTTCCGTCAGTTCTTTCAGAAAGCCAAAGTAAGTGCAGACATCACCTTCAACCTCTGCTGCGCTTTTCCCAGTGGTGTTTTGGACAATGCATTACACATCTTTCACTGTACATGACTTATTCAGCCAGAGAGGTACAACAGCAAGTCCTCAAGGTTATTCGCAAAAATACACTACTGGTCAAAGGTATGGAATAATTAAGGGCTTTTTATTTTTGAAGGAATGCTCACATGGCTCAAGATGGTGCGATTACATATTGTGAGCGGTTGCACTGGCCGACCACCGTGTTGTTCAACTCATAAGCGCTGCCGTTTCTGTTGAATATGAGAAACATCAAACGGCAAACGAAACGAAAGCGAATCCAAACCGGTCTGCGCTGCGCAGCTCAAACGTAGCACGGACCGTTTATCAGCTCGGACCGCAACGCAAACAAACTTGTCTGAGCTCAGAATAGCTTTACTCGGGAACCAAAGTTGATTCCGCGACACTGTTGCTGCTAGGGCTGGGAAAATAAAACGATGCATCGCGAATCGAGAAATGATTCAGCATCAATTCTGAGATTTTCCGAATGCATCGCGATTCTTTCTCGAGTCGATTCTGAGCATAGTTTTGAACAGCAGATGGCGCTGCAGGCTTTAGAAACAGCCGTACTCTGCTTGTTTCCAAATCCTTACACACACTGAACCTAAAATAATCATTCATAAAATTTGAAAAGGTTGAAGCGAATTACAAGGGTGTTCACAGTGGGCTGTGTTTACATTAATCTGCCGTCATAAAAGCATTCTGAGCCGAGGTGAAATTACAGACTCAGCCGAACGCACAAGCGCTCTTCAGCACTCTTCTTCATGAGCATTTGAGTGTGCGGATAAAAACTCGATTAGAGCGCCATCTGCTGTTAAAACCTAAGCTCAGAAGCGATTCCAGAGAGAATCGCGATGCATTCGGAAGATCTCAGAATCCATCCACGCATCGATTCTGCATCGATTTATCGTCACAGCCCTAGTTGCTGCACAGATCCAGTGAGAAGCATTTGAATTTGCCGCCCAATAAATAAGGTTGCTGCGAGATCTAGCAAAGTCCCTTTAAGGCAAGTCATGTCACTCGGCGGCCATCTTTGAAACGCCTTTCGGGCATGCAAGTGCAGCTCCTATCTCTTTGAATGGGGAAACATCAAATTCTCCAAAACTGTTCACTAAGCTTACGATTTAATTTCATATTTGAAATCACCAGAAATCTGACAAAACAACTGTATCGTAAATGTTGTTTATTTCGCTCAAATAGCGTTAAAAAAGCTTGTTTCTCAGGCTAGACCAGCCAGAGCGCATGCACAGTCCTAGGCGCACGTCTCGGAACGCTGACTGTTTCTATAGCAACCAGGACTTCTAACGGCAGCTGCAGGGATGCGCTGACCTTACCGATTAGGGATTGGCTCTTTTGCTCAGAAGGCGGGGCTTCGTTCGATAGAGCGGCCATATTGAGCGTTGCATTTCTCCCCATTCAAAGCACTTCTTGGGTATTCTATAGTCTTTGGGTCTAGTGAGAATCATTCAAATTCTGCTCAGAATTCTCTGTTATAAACAGCGCTGACGTACGGCAGAAAACCAGAAGTATTAACGCTAACTGTAACCATGGTGTTGTGGCAGAAATAGACAAATGTTATTACATTATTAATTTCCGGGTTTGTACAACCTTTTGAGAGAGAATTTTTTTTCAGTGACTTAACTATTTCCAGCACTTTAAAGCTCTAAAATGATCCAATTTGAATGTTATTTTTAATGGGATGACCAAAATATACTTTGTGGTAAACAAACGCTTATGTAAAATTTAAAAATACATAAACTAACCATTATAACCAGTAGATGGCAGCAGAGGAGCACTTCTTGGCTTATTAGTCATTCATTTCTACTTTTTGCTTTGTATTTTGAAATGATAAAATCACATTATAAAATATAAAATCAAGAAATCAGATTTATTTTTTTCGAGTTGTACACTTTTTTTGTGTATGAAGTAAGAAAAGTCACAAAGTGCCTTGAAAAACAAACTTTTCTTCAATTTGCGACTAAATCACACATAATCACTGAAGTTGGTCAGTTCCATATAATACTATAGAAGAGAAATGGTACATTTAATAAGAGTGGAATATATAAATGTTCTATGTAAGAATTAGATTTTGCACATGTTACTGTTGTTAATAAAAGTACATGTTGTATGCTTCCCAACTCAAGCTTAGTGCTTTACTGTCAAATGTCTATAAACAAGAAATGAACATGTAATATTATTTGTAACTGTACTTATTAATGCAAAACAATAGTAATTTTATGATTAAATGATCTATATTTTTAATACTCCCACACACCATCCCCAGTGCTACCAGATCTGCTCCTGGCGCCACTGTCTGTTGGACACTGCTCTCAAATGTTCATCTGGAGCCCTGGCTCACCAAGCCTGCATTTGTTTGATCAAAAATACAATAAAAATAGTAATATTGTGAAATAATATTACAATTTAAAATAACTGTTTTCTATTGTGATGTATTTTAAAATGTAATTTACTCATGTCATGCAAGGTTGAGTTTTCAGCATCATTACTCCAGTCTTCAGTGTCACATGATCCTTCAGAAATCATAATAATAGGCTGATTTGCTGCTCATTTCTTATCAATTATTATTGGTGCTCAATTATTAATAATGATTCTTATTATCAATGTTGAAAACTGTTATTACTGCGTAATATTTTTGGAAGCTATTTTAAGGATTCTCTGAGATGAATATTGAAATATAATTTTTTTGTAACATTATTAATGTCAATATAATGAAAATAAATGTATTGTATTCATTTTTTTAAAGAAAAAAAATGTACCACTATTACTAGTTTACTATTCAACTTTTAAATGGTAGTGTATTGCGATTTCCACAGAAATATTAAGCAGCACAACTGTTTTCAACATTGATAATAATAATAATAAATGTTTCTTGAGCAGCAGGTCATCATATCAGTATGATTTCTGAAGGATCATGTGACACTGAAAACATTGCGAGTAATGTTGCTGAAAATTCAGCTTTTATCACAGGAAAAAAAATTACATTTTAACGCATTAAAATAGGAAAAAAAGAATAGGAAAACTTTACAAATGTTCAAAATGGAAAAACTCTTACATTGTAATAATATCTCACAATATTTTTGATCAGATAAATGCAGCCTTTCGTGTAGTCAGTCCGAGTGAGTGTGAGTGTTATGCAATAATGTCAGTGACCACTAGAGAGAGACATGACATAACTGAAGTTCATATTCACACATTCATCCAAACCTCTTTCATATTTGCACTGAATGCATTTTGAATCATATTTATTCTGGTTTGCTCTTCTTTTTTTCTTTCTTTTTTTAAGGCAGGGCAGGAGGGATACTTGGACGTCTTCCACACAGAACTCAACGACTTTAAGCAGAGAGTTAAAGAGTATACCATGAAGTCAAAAGGAGAAACCCCAAAGGATACAGTGCACCAAAACACACCGGCAGGCTGTCGCCTCGACCCCAACGAGGTTTTGGAGTCTTTGCCACCGGTACGAAAGATTATTGAATCTCTGAAGCCCATAATATATTTTAAAATGTAATTTATTCCTGTGAATTTTCAGCATCATTACTCCAGTCTTCAGTGTCACATGATCCTTCAGAAATCATTCTAATATGCTGATTTGCTGCTCAAGAAACATTTCAGAAATTATTATCAATGCTGAAAACAGTTGTGCTGCCTCATTTTTTTGGACACTGAACAATTGTTTTTTTCTTTAAAAATTCAAAAGATCAGCATTTATTTGAAATAGAATTTATGACTATGAAAATGTCTTTACTGTCACTTTTGATCAATTAAATGTGTCCTTGCTGAATAAAAGTATACTTTTCTTTTCAACTTTTCAACACTAGTGTAGCTAGTAACAAAATCTAATCTAAGTCAAATGTTGAATTTGCAGGAGCTGAAAACATGCATCCAGATGCAGGATATGCAGATTCTTCAGAACGTGCTGAGCAGCATGAACACGCAGGTAATGCTGCAGCTTTATGCTGTGAAACATCAGAACGTGTCAACCATTCTCAATCAGGTTCTGGTTTGTCTTTTTTTATTATTATTAGTGCTGTCAAACGATTAATCGCGATTAATCGCATCCAAAATAAACGTTTTTCTTCCCATTATATATATATGTGTGTGTACTGCGTTTATTTATTATGTATATATAAATACACACACATACAGTATATCTTTTGAAAATATTTACATGTATATACATTTATATATTTATATTATTATATTTTATATATATGTTTAATATATAAACATAACATATTTTTCTTTAAATATATACATGCATGTGTTTGTATTTATATATACATAATAAATATACACAGTACACACTAATATATTATGTAAACAAAAACTTTTATTTTGGATGCGATTAATCGCGATTAATCGTTTGACAGCACTAATTATTATTATTCATGTTGAATAATAAATGGTTCTTGGTTCCCAACCCTTCAAATCAGGTGCAGTGTTACAGCTTAAGGCCCCGATCACACCGAACGCGTTTTTTAGGTCTGAAACTTTTTTGGTGACTTTTAAAAAAGAGCAGTGTGTTGCGTTTTTTTTATGTTGCTTGGCAACCACCAAATCAGCTGTCCTGTCGGTCTAATCAAAGGATTATAGCGCGAGCGCTCTAAAATCTTTGGGTTTTGCTGTTAAGTAAACTGTCATATTAGCAGAAACCTTCAAAAATACAGCTCCGGGTAACACGCGACAGACACTAAAAATTTCTCCTCCATCATTGCAGTCTCCAGACTTTCTAAGCCACGGTAAACTTTCGTCATCACAATGAAAGGCCCGCCACACCGTTCATTCAATTGGACAATGGAAAAAAACGTGAAGTCGGGCGCTTTTTCTGCTCAGAGTTGCTTTTTTTTTCAACTTCAGGCGCTCAGAGCGCTCCTGCAAAAACGCGAGGCGCAGCAGGCGGCGAAAACGCGAGGCGCACAGGGCGCATAATAAACAGCGCGCTGAACGCTCACTGCCAACCGAAAACAATTTTAAAAAGGCGCCTCTCACTGCAAAAAACGCGTTCTGTGTGATCGGGGCCTAATGGTGTGTTCACACCAGACGCGAATGTAATTATTTGCGCGAGTAGATGCATTTTAGACGAGAATAGAGGCGAATTCGCGCCGGGCGACGCGAAATGCGCGACGCGTTTGCCGGGAACGCACGATATTCGCCTCAATCGCGTCTTTCGCGCAAGTTCAAAAATTTCAA
>NW_015633534.1:434625-438394 GCF_001515625.1 Sinocyclocheilus rhinocerous
CCACAACGGAAGGCCCGCCTCTCCATTCATTCGATTGGACAATGGAAAAAAACGTGAATGACGTCGGGCACTTTTCCGCTCAGGGTTGCTTTTTTTTTCAACTTCAGGCGCATCCTCCAAAAACGCGAGGCGCAGCAGGCGGCTAAAACGCGAGGCGCCCGGGGCTCATAAACAGTGCGCAAAACGCTCACTGCCAACAGAAAACAATTCAAAAAAGGTGCCACTGCAAAAAACGCGTTCTGTCTGATCGGGGCCTGGAAGCATGCAGCGTTGTCTAAAGTGTAACCAAAACATGATGGCGTGTTTCAGGGTCATTTTAGGGGTTAAGCACATTTTTCAGGTTCTTGAACACTTCCTCCATCACTTTCACTTGTCACCACAGAGAGCACATGCTCTGAACCTGACACAGACGAGCTGAATGAGAGCCAAGAGACACAGGAAGAATTGCATAATAACTTTAATCTGCAACAGTATTGCATTAATCAGAATCCAGGCTGACCTATAATCCCTCTTCCTGCCCTGCAGATCTGCATAATAGTGGATGTGCAGATTATAACAGGATAGATCACACAAATATTAAAAAATTCACCCTCATGTTGTTCCAAACCTGTATGACTCATTTTCTTCCATAGAGCACAAATTGAGATATTTTGTAGTATGTTCATGCTGCTCTTTTCCATATAATAAAAGTAAATGGGGACCAGGGACTTTCAAGCTCCAAAATGACACAAAGGCACCATAAATGTAGACCAAACAACTCCTTACAGTACCATTAAAAGGTTAAGGGTCAGAAAAATGTTGTTCTTTTAGATTTTAGACTTGTTGACGTGTGACACTGAAGACTGGAGTAATGATGCTGAAAATTCAGCTTTAGCATAATAAAAATAAATTACATTTTAAAATATATTCAATTAAAATTCTAATAATACTTCACAATGTTACGGTCTGTATTTTTGAGAACATTCTTTGATAAAAGAGACTAATTTTAAAAACATTTTAAAATATAATATGATAAAGCTACACCTAAGAAAACTTATTGCTAAAATTTGAAATGTGATTTTGGTCACCATTGACTTCCATTGTATGGAAAAGAGCAGCATAACAATTCTTCAAAGTTTCTTCTCATGTTTTGCATGCAAGATAGAAACTCGTACAGGTTTGGACCAACACGAGTGAGTAAATGGTGACAGAATTTACATTTTTGGGTGAACTATAAGCATTTTTGATCATTATACTGTTCAGTATACAGCTCACTTCCTGTTCCTCATACTGATCTCGTGTTCTTTTCCTGTTATTTATTAACATCCTCTTTCTCGCTCATAACAGGTGGCAGAATACCACGTGAAGCGTTGCTTGGAGGCAGGAATTTGGACGAATATACCACGAGCCTCCAAAGAAGAAAGTTCAGAAACGGACGAGTGGAGAATGATGGAGAGCTAGCAGACGAAACTTCACTAGGAAACCAGCTTTGGGTCGCAGGACAGGAAGAACAAGGGCTGTGCTCAGAGACTTTTGTTTTGTATCC
The DNA here is from genome assembly GCF_001515625.1 of Sinocyclocheilus rhinocerous. Lineage (NCBI taxonomy): Eukaryota > Metazoa > Chordata > Actinopteri > Cypriniformes > Cyprinidae > Sinocyclocheilus > Sinocyclocheilus rhinocerous. Next base: position 436,151 of record NW_015633534.1, read on the forward strand.
GTGCCTGGATGTGTGCTGCACTTTATATTTGTTTAAAAGAGAAAGTATTTTAAAAGAGATCGGGAACTGTATTTTGAGGCACTTATATTTTTGTGCACATTTCTGTTGCTAACTTCTTCTGTTTTAGCATTTTGAGAAACGTTTAGGAAAGCGGTACGTGCAGGAGTGCAAAGGAAAACCTCATAGTTTAAATCAAGCTTTTTTCTCATGTTCTTTTTGTTGTTCTCCGCCGTTGGATTGTAATCTACAGCATCCACTGAACATTCAGACTCCAGCTGCTCTCTGGGAACTGTTTCATGTGTCATCTGTGCATGGACACGGCAGATAACAGTCGGCTTCCTGCAGATAGACAAACGACACTAAGGCGAAGCAGGACCTCCCACTTTGCTATCTTCACGATGGAAATGAGACCTTTGCAAAAAGTTCAAGTAGTACAACATGAAAACCAGCAATATAATATTGTTACCTTCAGTTATAATGAAAGAGATTCACGTTCACTATCAAAATGTAAACCGGATGCTAAAGGCACTGGGGCTGTTGAGTTTGATATGATGTCAAAAGTCACAAATTGGGATGGTTCACCCAAAAAAATCATAATTTCTCAATCTTAGGTTGTTCCAAACCTGTTTGACTTGACGTTGAACACAAATTTTTTTTATTCATACAATGACGGTCAATGGCATCCAATCAATGTTGTTTTGGACCCCATTGACTTTCTTTCATTATATGGTCAAAAACAAGCAATGTTCTTCTAAATGTCTCTTGCATTTTCCATAGAAGAAAGAAAGCGATGCATGTTTGGATGATGACCCATCCCAACAAATAAGACTTTCAGAGATGCCATTTTGCCTCGCCATCAACCGGACTTGTATTGATTGCGGTAATTGCATTGAAACACGGCCGATGCTGTTTGCTTATCGCATCCAGCTATACAGCATATATAAGAGCATATACAGCAAACCACGATTTGTGTAATATTAAATGATGTCTGTGATGACATTGTGCAAATCTTTACAATCAGATCGAAATCCTCAATTAAATCTTTAGACCACCGGTATTGCTGACTGATTGAAATCTTTAATTTTGCCGTTTATTTTGATTAGAATAACGTCTTGGCATTTTATAAATGTGTTGGCTAGTTCTCTGTGTGAGGGATTCACCTCGGACTACTTGTAGGCAATAAACGGGCCTAAAACGTGTGGGTTTTAGAAGGAGGGGCGTTTTTGGTTGAAAGCAGCTAGGATCAAATGTACGATATGTGCTTTTGCGGCACGTCCACTCAACAAAAGGAACATAAGGCACCGGTCATAAAGTTAATATATGTGAAACACAAACATTGGTTGAGAAATATTTAATGTTTCTTGGAGATATTGATGAGAAAATTGGCCATTTCTTTATTTTAAGCTACTCAGTCTTTAGGTCCACAAAATATAATGTAAACAGTGTGATACATTATATGAATATAAAAATATATATGTAAATATTTTCAAAATATATATTGTATGTGTGTGTATTTGTATATGCATAATAAAGCCCCTTCATTTTTTTTCATGTTTTATGTTGCAGCCATATGTTAAACTGCTTTAAATTACTTTTTTTCCCACATCAATCTACACTTCATACACCATAATGATAAAGCAAATAACAGGTTATTAACATCTTTGCAAATTTATTAAAGATAAAAACCTTAAATAATTCCATTGCATAAGTATTCATACCTGGGACAGTTGAAATTCAGCTCAGGAGCATTCATTTTGTTTGTAAGTGTTACCACACTTTGAGTGAAGCTAACCTGTGGCAAATTCAATTGAATGGGTATGATTTGGAAAGCCGATGGACTCATCAGAGCAGAAGAAAAGCTCAATGCACCAACATATAGATAGTCTTAATGAAAACCCAGTCCAGAGCATTCAGAAGCTCAGACTGGGCAGGTTCACCTTTCAACAGGACAATGACCCTAAGCACACAGCAAGAGTGGCTTATAGACAGCTCTGTGAATGTCCTTGAGTGGCCCAGACAGCCTGAGCTTGAACCCAATCAAATATTTCTGGAGAAACCTGAAAATGTGTGTCTGCCCCCATCCAACCTGACCGAGCTTGAGAGGTGAAGAGAATGGCAGATAATTGCCAAATGATGATCCAAAAAGACTTGAGGCTGTAAAGGTTGTAAAGGTGAGTACTGAGTGAAATGTAATACTTATGAAATGTACTAATTTCAGTTTTTTTATTTTTTATATTTTTTATA
>NW_015633534.1:442494-446965 GCF_001515625.1 Sinocyclocheilus rhinocerous
GAGATAGCCTTAATGAAAACCCAGTCCAGAGCATTCAGAACCTCAGACTGGGCAGAAGGTTCACCTTCCAACAGGACAATGACCCTAAGCACACAGCAAGAGTGGCTTATAGACAGCTCTGTGAATGTCCTTGAGTGGCCCAGACAGCCTGAGCTTGAACCCAATCAAATATTTCTGGAGAAACCTGAAAATGTGTGTCTGCCCCCATCCAACCTGACCGAGCTTGAGAGGTGAAGAGAATGGCAGATAATTGCCAAATGATGATGAGCAAAGCTTGTCGCATCATGCCCAAAAAGACTTGAGGCTGTAAAGGTGCTTCAGCTAAGTACTGAGTGAAATGTAATACTTATGAAATGTACTAATTTCAGTTTTTTTATTTTTTATAAATTTGCAAAGTTTATAAGTGTTTTTGCTTTGCCATTATGGTGTATGGAGTGTAGATTGATGTGGGAAAAAAGTAATTTAAAGCAGTTTAACATAAGGCAGCAACATAACAAAACATGAATAAAATGAATATATATAAAATCTAGAACTGTTTGTATGATTCAATACCAAAAGAAAAACAAGAAGATTTGAGCTTCACTGTTTATTGCAGTTGTTTCTGAAATGCCATGCTTTGCATTATACTTAATTTCTCCATTATTCAATAGCAGGTTTTCAATCACTACAATTTATAGTTTTATATACGTATAAAATTAGATGAATAAACACTGTGCACTTCCTTGGTGGTCTAGGACTTCATAACCACACAATAGTGGTTTATCCATACAAAAGGACTTATAAAACAACATTTTATAAATTTTGATTACATTATAGATTTTCTTTCGCTTTATTATTTATTGTATTGTGCAAACTTTTCTTAATTAAAAATACATTATTTTGTATATGCAAAAAATATTAACATTCATATGATCTACAATAGAAAAATCACCACACAGGCATTAGACAGTGTTTTTGCTAATTATGGCCACAGTGATTCATTTGGGAAATGTTTAAATTAATACTTCTCTAGTATGCACAAATTTCAATCATATTATTAAAATGCCATTATGGACAATAAACAGGAATGTTTCGGAGCTGCTGTGTCTACGCTTTGTAGCCACTTCAGTTAAAAGAAAAAAAAATCTTATGGGTTGGGCACTTCTTCTAAGTGGAAAGTTAGAATTATTTACTTTGGAGTCAACTATTAATCTTAGCATGCCTACCTGTAACTCTAAGCTGGGTTTATTTCCTTAAGATGACTAGTTTGACCATAAACCTCTAGTTTGGCACTAACTTTCTCACAAAGGCATAAAAGCAGATTTTTGGTGACACCAAAGGCTTGAACAAATACAGTAGACTGCTTAAGGCCACAGAGGTGCATTGTGCTCGAGTCTAACAGTGTACTTCAGCTGTGGTGCAAGTCCTCAAGGTTGCTGTGCTATCACGCTTTTCCCATAGCCTGCTGGTTTCCTGGGATTTTCCTGGTCAGGAAGGCATGAACGTGAGGCCATATCTTGTTGGTTTCAGTTCCTGAGAAGGTCTCCAACACTCCTTTACTCCTGTTCAAGTACAAAGAGAGAGAAGATCATATGCAATGACCTAAACACATCATTATTCATATTAAATGACACCATCAGTCCAGCTTAAAGGAATCGTTCTACCTCATCATCATCATCATCCCAAAATCTCAGATAAATGACTTTTTTCCTTTGACCGGACATTTGAGAACCAGTGACAATTGATGTAACACGGGGTTTCCTAGACAGGGGCTTATGAGTTGATGAAATGACAAGTTTTCAGTGTTTCAAGCCTCTCGGTTCACAGTAAGCACTGCAAATTCAATCTCTGCTTGTGAATTTAACATGTATTTTGGATTGCAACATGCGCTAGGTTCAGTTTATTTATACATTTGCATCATTTACAGCATTTTTGTGGGCAGTAGTTTACAGCATTTCTGTAATATTCCACCTAAATAAAGCCTCAAGGACTGATACGTTAAAAGAGTTTGGTTGTTTGAAATAATGTTTGAAAGAATTTAAGACATAAATACAAAGTTCTGGCATGAAACTCTAGATGGCGCAGTCCGGTAGATCTAACTCAGTACATAATGACATCATCATCACGTCACAGCTGATTGGTTCTCTCCTGTATCAGTAGCCAATGAGCTCGCTGCTCAACATTCAAATACTTACCTAATGTTAGTGGTAGGAGTTCGCAGCGCACTCCAGAAACCCTCCACCTTCCCCAGCTCCACCTGTATAGATCTGCTACGGGTGATTCATGTTTGCTATGGGGGTTATTTCATGGATGTTATGTGTGCAGCAGCAGTATTTCTTACATGCTCACAGCAGCATGTTGTGGATGTATTGGTAGTAGCAAGTCTCGGTACTTGCTCTGCAGCAGCAGCAGCGTAGCAGATCTATTCCACCAAGACCAAATGTATGTTATGTGTGCAGCAGCAGTATTTCTTACATGCTCACAGCAGCATGTTGTGGATGTATTAGCAGTAGCAAGTCTCAGTACTTGCTCTGCCGCAGCAGCAGCAGCAGCGTAGCAGATGTATTCCGCCAAGACCAAATACATTAACATTGTCATGTACATTACCATGCCAATCCCTCCGAGAGTTGTCGTGACAGAAATATATTAGCATTGTAACTTGTAAATAAAATTTAAATTGTGTTATCAAATAATTATTTTTTATGCTACAGTATAATTGTATTTTACAACAGTAATACAGAGTTAAAACCTTGTTATTATTAGTAGTAGTATGTTTTAACTGTTATGTTTTAAATAATTATACAATTATTATCATTATTACTATTTTATTCAGTTTGATTTAAAGTATCACAACTAAAAAGAGGTCTGACTCTAAAAAAATTCTATATTTTATCTATATATTCTCTGACATCAAAGAATTGTGAGCATGCAAATATGTCGTTAAATGATTGAAGTGTTAACTTAAAATCCCAAACTCTTTATAAATATTTTACGTGTAAGGGTTTCAGCTGATGTATTGGCATCAAACCTGCTGCACATATTTAGATGTTTGTGACATAATTTAATGTGCAAAAAGGCAAATGAGATTTGATGAAGATTTTCTGAAAACAAAAAAAAAACGTAAATTTTGGTCTCTTCCTTGCATAATTGCTTTCATATGGCTAATAATATTGTGTAGAAGATGTCTGGACTACTTTTATGTTATTCTGTGGTTCTTTAGTCCTTTTTAGAGATCAGCAGCCTCACTTTCATTGTATGGAAAAGAGCAGCATTAACGTTCTGCTAAATATCTTCTTTTTGCTTCCACATAAGAAAGAAATTCTTCCCGATCTAGAATCATATGAGTGTGAAAGGATGACAGAACATGGGTGAACTATTCCTTTAATAATCCCCTAAGCATTTTCTTCTGTGTGTGTTATTGAATTCTTTCATTCAACATAAATCATAAAGAAAACACGTGTGTAAAACAGCTCTAAAGTGCTGTGGTTCCTGTACAGTACCTGTAATACTCTAGAACTGGTTGTGTCTGTCTCTCATAGTCCTTGAGTCTCCTGGACACAGTTTCAGGACTGTCATCGTCTCTCTGGACGAGCGGTTCTCCTGTGACATCATCAAGACCCTGTGCACAACACAGATCACATCACTGCAGGCCTCCACCACAAAGAGCCCACTTTCAAATGTGCCATAATCACCCAATTAAAACTACTGTATCTCAGGAATTCATGTATTGAATATGTCAACAATCTTTGGCAGTTGCTGATAAGTTCCAGAGCTGAACGGAGGTGACCTTCAGGCGCACAGTTTTGTGTTGACATAAGCTTGAGCTGTATTTGAGCAACACTGACAAACACGGTTTCACACTGGGCTTGAGCTGTATTAGTTTAACACATGCTCAACTGCTCTCTTAAAGAATGATTGCAAAGAGGACCAACATGTAACAAGTAGGAAAGAGTTTTGTGTCACAAAAAACAAACTCACTGGCTTTGTGGCAGTAGACAGAAGTACATTTTTTATAACTTCTTGACTATAAACAGCTATTCTTTGTTCAGTTTTACTTTCTATAAAACTCTACTCTCAGAAGTTAAACTATCTTTTAAAGTACAGCAAAAACTATTTAAGCAACATTTTCTGGCCTTGTGACTCACTTTTTTTCTCTGACAGTTTGATAAATGGACAGGAACTCCAGGACTTCCTCTGCCTGATCCAGTTTTATTGCATGGATGAGAGCAAAGTTCCTTGAATAATTCTGTAGCGTCTGGACCAATCAAACACACAATTTTTCATTTGATTTAACAAATCAGTTATTCATTAGATTAACAAATCGTCACAGTCCCCTCACCCAATAAACTGGATGCCAGGATGTCTGCAACGACACCAGGCCCCCCCCTGGTACTCATGGCAACCACGACACCTCTGCTAGACCAGATCCATTTACGACCTAATGGCATGTTGAGAATTTCCCCTCTCACTACAATTTCCATAGGAAATCCAC
>NW_015633534.1:447859-467343 GCF_001515625.1 Sinocyclocheilus rhinocerous
GTAATACAGAGTTAAAACATTATTATTATTATTATTATTAGTAGTAGTAGTATGTTTTACCTGTTATGTTTTAAATAATTATACAATTATTATTTTAACTAGTTATACAATTATTATCATTATTACTATTTTATTCAGTTTGATTTAAAGTATCACAACTAAAAAGAGGTCTGACTCTAAAAAAATTCTATATTTTATCTATATATTCTCTGACATCAAAGAATTGTGAGCATGCAAATATGTCGTTAAATGATTGAAGTGTTAACTTAAAATCCCAAACTCTTTATAAATATTTTACGTGTAAGGGTTTCAGCTGATGTATTGGCATCAAACCTGCTGCACATATTTAGATGTTTGTGACATAATTTAATGTGCAAAAAGGCAAATGAGATTTGATGAAGATTTTCTGAAAACAAAAAAAAAACGTAAATTTTGGTCTCTTCCTTGCATAATTGCTTTCATATGGCTAATAATATTGTGTAGAAGATGTCTGGACTACTTTTATGTTATTCTGTGGTTCTTTAGTCCTTTTTAGAGATCAGCAGCCTCACTTTCATTGTATGGAAAAGAGCAGCATTAACGTTCTGCTAAATATCTTCTTTTTGCTTCCACATAAGAAAGAAATTCTTCCCGATCTAGAATCATATGAGTGTGAAAGGATGACAGAACATGGGTGAACTATTCCTTTAATAATCCCCTAAGCATTTTCTTCTGTGTGTGTTATTGAATTCTTTCATTCAACATAAATCATAAAGAAAACACGTGTGTAAAACAGCTCTAAAGTGCTGTGGTTCCTGTACAGTACCTGTAATACTCTAGAACTGGTTGTGTCTGTCTCTCATAGTCCTTGAGTCTCCTGGACACAGTTTCAGGACTGTCATCGTCTCTCTGGACGAGCGGTTCTCCTGTGACATCATCAAGACCCTGTGCACAACACAGATCACATCACTGCAGGCCTCCACCACAAAGAGCCCACTTTCAAATGTGCCATAATCACCCAATTAAAACTACTGTATCTCAGGAATTCATGTATTGAATATGTCAACAATCTTTGGCAGTTGCTGATAAGTTCCAGAGCTGAACGGAGGTGACCTTCAGGCGCACAGTTTTGTGTTGACATAAGCTTGAGCTGTATTTGAGCAACACTGACAAACACGGTTTCACACTGGGCTTGAGCTGTATTAGTTTAACACATGCTCAACTGCTCTCTTAAAGAATGATTGCAAAGAGGACCAACATGTAACAAGTAGGAAAAAGTTTTGTGTCACAAAAAACAAACTCACTGGCTTTGTGGCAGTAGACAGAAGTACATTTTTTATAACATCTTGAATATAAACAGCTATTCTTTGTTCAGTTTTACTTCCTATAAAACTCTACTCTCAGAAGTTAAACTATCTTTTAAAGTACAGCAAAAACTATTTAAGCAACATTTTCTGGCCTTGTGACTCACTTTTTTTCTCTGACAGTTTGATAAATGGACAGGAACTCCAGGACTTCCTCTGCCTGATCCAGTTTTATTGCATGGATGAGAGCAAAGTTCCTTGAATAATTCTGTAGCGTCTGGACCAATCAAACACACAATTTTTCATTTGATTTAACAAATCAGTTATTCATTAGATTAACAAATCGTCACAGTCCCCTCACCCAATAAACTGGATGCCAGGATGTCTGCAACGACACCAGGCCCCCCCCTGGTACTCATGGCAACCACGACACCTCTGCTAGACCAGATCCATTTACGACCTAATGGTATGTTGAGAATTTCCCCTCGCACTACATTTTCCATAGGAAATCCACAGTGCTGTGTGTGTGTGTGTGTGTGTGTTTATGTAGTATATTAGACTAGTTTAAGTGTTTATGTAGTATGTTGGACTAGTTTAAGTGTTTATGTAGTTAATAAAGTCTTACTTGTATCACACTTGACGTTGTTCATTGTTTGCTCATAACTGGAGTCACTTAATCATTCAGATTTATGCTACAAGCTCTTTGTAGAATTGTACAGTAAGAAAGTTATTTCCCTTAACCAGGAAATTAACGTTCTTAGAATTGACAGACAGTTGACCCTGAGAGGTCAAGTAAATATCTATCTACAGCGTAAATATTTGTAATTAATTATAACTAGTTATGATTAATTATTCATATTTCCCCATGAGCTGATTCGCTACAATTCCTTAGTAAACAGAAGTGTTCATATCTGTCTTAGTAAACAGAAGTGTTCATATCTGTCTTGAGTGCCAGGTTGTGAAATAGCATGACCTACTTTCACCACAGGAACTCTTTCGACTCCTTACAAGTTTAACACACAGATTTTACATAGTGTTCTAATGCTTCAATGCTTAATTTTTACGTTTTACAGCTCTAATGATTATTATTATTTTATACTTTTATTTTATTATACAGTATATAATGAAAGACTATTTGTGTATATGTGTGTGTGTGTGTGTGTGTGTGTTCTCTATGTGTGTGTCTCACATGACTCATTCATGAACTGAAGTCATTGTCTAAGCAAAGACTGTTTGTTGAGAGAACCTCCTCAGTAGAAGCTCACAGGAGAGTTTAACAAATCAGTTATTCATTAGATTAACAAATCGTCACAGTCCCCTCACCCAATAAACTGGATGCCAGGATGTCTGCAACGACACCAGGCCCCCCCCTGGTACTCATGGCAACCACGACACCTCTGCTAGACCAGATCCATTTACGACTTAATGGCATGTTGAGAATTTCCCGTCGCACTACATTTTCCATAGGAAATCCACAGTGCACAGTAAAAATGTTCTATATTATATATAAAGTACTTGAAAGTTTCAAAGTAGACACATTAAAATCTGTACTTGCAAATACAAATACAATATGGACTTTTTATTGAAATAAAAGTCCAATTAAGTGTCCTTAAAGAGTGTTTTTTTACACACTAATAATGTCAAATTACTAGTGTGTTATGTTTTCTTAAAAAAAATAATTAAAACATATTAAAACAAATAGTTTCATTTTAAAGTACATTTTAGATCATTGTGTTTTAATAATTTTTATTTGTTCTTTAAAGAAGTGCATTTATTTTGATGTGTTGACTAACATACTAAATCACATTTAAAGTACTCGATTATAATTTCAACTGTTGCGTTATTTGATATTACATGTAAAGTTCATATATTTTAAGCGTATGGAATTGCAACTTGTTAAATGACATTAAAGTATATTTTAGTTTTCCATATGCTTGTCAGTACATTCAGCAGTTCACTTTAACCATATTTTAAAGACAAGTAATAATGAAATTACATATAAAGATGTACTTAAGTTCATTTTAAGTTTGATTAACCTGCAATTAAGTGTCCAAAACATAGTTCATACTTTTAAAGTATATTATTTGCATAACAAGTGTTCTTGATAAAAGAAGTGACCTTCTTTTTCACATTTTTTAGGCATTCTGCATGAATTCTCTCCAATTCAGCACAAAAACCAATTACTAATAACTAAACAATATCTACTTAAACAATCCAGTTTAACCAGGCCAAGGTCAATGGTACGTCTTTTTAGAAAAAACACACCTATTTTATGCCTTATTCACAAAACTCAACACTATTTACCTGATGCTACTAACACTTCACTATTATTGCCTGCGGAAAATACGCATTTTGAATTTTGTTTACAAAATATGTTTTCATGGAGAATGGATTTTCACACCATTTTTTGCAGTGTAGTTTTTGCACTGTGGCGTTTTCGTATGAACAGGAGTGTTCGACTTCCTGTTTCTATTGTTTAATTATCTACAGTTTCCTGAAGTGATAAACGTGATTGAGGAAATGATCTAGAATATAAAAGGATCAGAGGACTCACTGGTTTCTTAGGCGGGTTGAAGTCTATATTATAGACCCTGCCGCTGGGAAGGTGCACCCAGCGAGAGGTCAGGCGCTCTCGGATCGTCTGGAAAGGCACGTCCAGGTTTATAAGAGAGTCCACATCGTACACGCTGTCCAGGGCTTCGGCCTGAGCCACAGTACGAGGAAACCCTGCCGGGACAATGTGAAGGTGACCACGATTAAACTGCACAGTTCATCAGTAACATGGCTCAGGTGAGCGGGGTGAGAGTTACCGTCCAGAAGCCAGCTGCTCTGCTCCAGACCCCTCAGACTGGACAGGATGAGACGAGAGATAACATCATCGGGAACCAGCTGACCCTGATCGATGCACGACTTCATCAGGACACCCAAATCTGCGCAGGTGCAGAAGAAATTCAGACATGAATATAGTAAAAAAAAAAAATCTGAAAATATTATTTTAATTTTTTATTAGTTTATTTATTATTAATACATTTTATTTATTACCATTAGATTACAATTAATTAATTTTTAATTAATAATAAAATATTTACAGGGATATAATGCATCTGCCAATCATCACAAAAAAATAAAAAAATTAATAAAAACGTGTTGGTGTTAATTTTTTTATTTGAAATACTGCCAAATGAATCAACAATGAACATTTAATTAAATTCACTGGTTCAAATATGAAGGCCGTCAGGTTTAACATCCTTGGCTTAAGAATCATAACCTTAGCTATTAACTATTAAAACTCCAATGAAAATGACGTGTGACCACTACAATGAGCTTGTAGTAACAGATATATGAACTTCAAGTGGCTCTACACATTGTAATAACTTTTTAATAATCGTCCTGTGACCCACTGTTACACTTCTGGTAAGTGCTAAATATTTTAGGCCTATAATAACAAGGTTTGGAATCATTTTAAAGAAATTAATACTTTTATTCAGGTGTTGAAAATTCAGCAAAGGAATTTATTACATAATATATTGCATAAAATATAATTACATAAACAATTACATTATTAAAATAAACAAGTTATTTTAAATTATAATATTTTTTCACAATAATACTGTTTTACTATATTTAAAAACAATTCAAAAGTCTTACCGACCCAAATGTTTAAGTAGCAGTTAAGTTTTTCAACCATAATATTTCATTTTTTTCACAGTTCACTTAAATAGTTCTGCGATGGACAATATCAGTACAGATAATTAATGTATCCCAATTAATATGATATCCCAAAGAATCTGCATGCATACAAATTATTCAAAAATACGTTTGGATTAAGCAATTCTTGAAATATAAAATCACCTGCTGAAAATGTACTGTGTTCAATCAAAAATGAATATTCTGTCATCGTTTACTCACCCCTCTGTGGAACACAAGAAGATATTTCGAGAAATGTCTCAATGTTTTTTGTCCATACAATGGAAGTCAAAGGTAAACAAAACTGTTTGTTCACCAGCATTCTTCAAAGCATCTTCTTTTGTGTTACACAGAAGTCATGCAGGTTTTGACGACATGAGGGCAACTAAACACTTGACATTTTGGGGTGAACTGTCCTTTTAAGGTCTTACTTTAAGTTGTAACTGTACAGTATATGGTGCATGAAACCCACATTTAAATATTTCTCTCCTGCAGCTCCATATCTGGCTAAATTCATATGCGGTCTATATGGTTCATTTGTTGGTCATTTGTTTATGCTGTATCTGGACTAGTCTGACTTAGGGCTGTCAAAAAACGTGCTCGATGTCACACAAGGCGGGCGCGGAAATGTATCCTCGTTAACTCTTTCGTGCATTTCAGCTCAAAAATGTGCGTAAAGCGGTGTCTGCAAACCTAGTGACCCGTCTAGCTCTTTCCAAACGCTGGTATCTTTGGGCATCACACGCGAGAGCTCACTTGAAAAGCGCGGTGTTTCAAAACTGCTGTCTAGATAGGCTAGACAGCGCACTACGTTTTGAGACACAACCGAAGTCAAGACTCAGTTCTGCTGATAAGTAACCTGTAATTATAGCCTATATCCTGGTTTTAGGTATAAAACCGAAGCTGGAGTTTTACAGCCATTTTTTTTTAATCAAAGCTACGTTTAACCCTTAAGTAAGCTGAACTGCGCTCGCGGCGAACGGAAAAAGCTTCGGTTATTTAATCGTTTATGTGAATAAAACCTGAGAGAGTATGAGAGGACTGGAGCTGTCTCACCTGTCTTGGCCTCGATGTTGGCCCGCAGCATGTCTCCACTGGAGAGGTGCTTCAGTCCGAAACTCTGCGCTATCCGGCTGGACACGGTCCCCTTGCCTGAGCCTGGGGCCCCCATGATCGCCGCGCGGAACACAGTCTGCAGACCCATGCTCCGGTTTATACGAAAACGCGACCTTTAGTGGCTAATTGTAAATGTGGAGTCAAATAAATATCTCTTCTTCACTGCAGCCCCCCCGGCAACTGCAGTCCTGTGGAGTCTAGGTTGTGCAAATCGACTGTAGGGATGTGGAGTCCGCTGGGAGTCCTCTCTGGAGTCAAAACGACCAATACGCAACTCCAGTTTTATTCCCAGATTAAGCCCGTCCTTTTCTAACGCACGCGCCTCACATTACAGGAAGTGCTTTAAAGCTCAAGTGGGCGTGTGAGGACTCTTACAGTAGTGCGCACTACAATATTGATATATTACTACATCTCTTAGAGAGGTTTTCGACCTTTGAAGTTCCCAGGGACCCGTATCTAGACCCGAAGACCCCCAAAAGCTAGATTTTCTGCTTGAAGTATAACTTTAATTGAAAACACTGAAATTATACAGTGCTTGCAATAGTTAACTGTTACTTTTTTTCTTCTTTAATACATTTTTAGAGCACTCGGGCCCTTAAGTTTTAGAAAATAAATAATATCCTAATTTAATATTTTATTTAAAAAAATGTATTTTTAAAATGTAGCTAATTTATTAAATAATAATTTAATAAAATATTTATAGAGTTTAAGTGAAACTAAAACTATTAAACACATTTTATTTAATTGAATAAAAAATGAACTGAAATAAAGCTGACATTTTTAGAAAATACAAAAATAATTTGATAATTTATTCAAATTTATTTTTAAATATGATAATGAGATGATCAAATATAATCATATTACAATATAAAATAATATTAAAATATAAAATAATATTTTATAACAAAACATTTTATTTATTTGAATTAACATTAATTGAAATAAAGCTGAAATAAAATCAAATATAATAAAAACATTGGGAAATTAGAAATGTTACCTTGGCAACTAACTGAAAAAAAAATTAAGTTGAAACATTAAGATTCCTGGAAACTGGAAATAAATCAAAACTAAAACTAAAACTGATATTAAAAAAAATCAACGAAACCTATAGTAAGATTTAAAAAGAACAAAAACTAATACAAATGACAAAAGCATATAACAAAATTGCAAACAAAAAATGAAAACCGAAAATATAAAAATAACATTTAATTGAATATATCAATAAAACTAATAGTATATAAATAACAGTTTATACTGCATAAGTAAATGCTGAGAAATACAAATGAAAACCTGCTTAGGCCTAATGTGTATCGGATCTAATTGTAAATACTGTTTCTTGGTATTATTACTTTATTGAAATGAATGGTAATGTGTGTAAGTGAACCTAATGTGAAAAACAGAACTGCACAGAAGGCTGCTCAGTTATTATTATGTAATGTGGTTATGTAACGTATAAATGGGTACAAATAGGTCTGCTCTAATAGGCTTTGGAGCTGGAAACGTTATCTCAGCTTGATTAAATCATCATCACCAAATGTAGTGGGCTGTTGACTTTCATCTGAGTGATCTGACTGACATTTTTCATGGTGATTTGTGCAGATGTTCCCGTCCCAATCACAGCAGAGCCCGTTCACACCCCAACTCTTGACTGAATCATCGTTTATCAGCTGACAAATGATTGACAGGAGGGGGTCTTTGGTAAGATAAAGGAGATAAGAATGGAGAGTTGTTCTCTCCCGAAGATCTCTAGAACAATAGCTCCTTCAACACAATGAGACAAAGACAGGATTTGGAAACCCATGTAGATGTTAATGATCAGTGGTTTTTAAGGATGTAGGACAATAATGTGCTTATGTTGTTTATCAAGTGAATAGCTGAAACTAGAAATATATAAGGTGTGATTCACACTTTCAGTTTGAATTTAGAATTTGTATTTATTAAATAAGTTCTAGGTTACTCCTTCCCGTTTGGTTATGCTGTGGAAACGGCGCCCCCTTGTGACCAAAACAGCACAGTGACTATTAAATCTTAAAGTGGCTACAGTGTAAACAGTACTCTGTAAAATCATTTAGATATTACATATTACAGAATCTCAGTTGCGATTTGGTTGACCTAAAATATTGTAAATATTATATAGAACATTTTACATCAATGTTTTATAATATAGGCTAATATAATATAATATATAATAATAAAATGCTTAAATGTATATTCATAATAACATATGTTCATTATAAAATTATTATATTTAAATGATTTTAATCATTTTTTATCATCTAAACATCAGGTAGCCTGCTTTATAACAGGCCTACAACAGCTTTTTTCTGGTCCGTGTTTAGTTCGTTTTATCGTTTTAGATAGTTTTCCGAATATCTGCACGATTGCAAATGTGATATTGACTTTATACAAACAGTTTAATAAACAGGAAGCTAATATTGTGTTTGATACAATATTGCCAGCATCGTCCGGTTTTGCTCAAAATAAGACAATTGAATGAATCGAGTGAACCAATAATTCAGTGACTCGTTCATAAAGACTCTTCTGAATGAATCAGCAGTTTGAACGAATGACTCACTTATTAATTGATCTATTAATAACTTTTAATGATCTTTTATGGGACAATTTATACACTGCATTTACGCAGTTCCTCTAATCAAATTTGAACTCTACACTGGAAAAGAAACATTATAATTTACCGTCACGATGATGCCTTTAAGACTAATGATTAACTCATAAACAGAAGGAGGATGTTCATAATCCCTCATAAGGTCTGTCTTATAATAAAACTTATGAACATCTGACTTGTAAATCTAACATTTAACTGTTTAAAGTAAGCTGACATTAGGCTCTAATATTTTACACCAATAGGCCTGTTTTATAACACCATGAAACACATTTTTAATGGCCTAATGTTTCTTTATAAAGTTTGACATGCTGAATACGAAAATCACATTACTTTTTGTGTGTTTACCTTAATGTTATTACTCAGAAAAGTTAGGCTACATGGAACATGCATAACCCAGAGCTAACAAAAGTTTAATATTACAGTTACCAAAAGTGAATCGTCCAAAACTTCAGAGATAAACATAGAAGATTTTTGTTTCATGACAATGTTTCATAATTAATGATAGAAGTCCTAAAATTTACCTGACCTAAATATTTTCTAAAATACTGATGTGAAATAGTAGTAGCAACACAGAATTACAGAAGAACCATAAAAAATTCAGTGAAACAAATTTTTGTTATATTGTGTAATAAATGTTGTGTGTGTGTGTATATATATATATATATATATATATATACATACACAAGTGAAACAAATTTTTGTTATATTGTGTAATAAATGTTGTGTGTGTGTGTGTATATATATATATATATATATATACATACATACATATATGCGCGTGTGTGTGTGTGTGTGTGTGTATATAGCCTACTTGTTTATTGTGCGGAAAAAAATATATATAAAATAGTAAATGATGTTTATCGGAAAGTGTAAGGGGTAGGTTTAGGGTTAGGAGATAGAAAATATCGTTAAGTCAGTATAAAAGTAACAGAAGTCTATAGAAAATGCCCACAATTCACAGAAACAAACATGTGTGTGTGTGTGTGTGTGTTTATGTGGTTTATGGACACAAATTTGTATAATGACATTGGTATGACATAGGTATTACAACGTAAAGGTGATTTGAGGCTTATAAAAGGCTTATAAACCATACAGAATGAGTTTTTTGAAAATCTAAAAATGCACAGTTTTCTGTGGGGGGTATAGGTTTAGGTGTAGGGTTGGTAGCTATTGTAAGGCGATAGAAAATACCGTTTGTACAGTAGCCTATAAATCCATTACGTCTAGAGTCCCCATAAACCATAAAAACCAACGTGTGTGTGTTTATGTGTGTGTGGAGAATATATTAAAAACGACATGTTTACACTGCATCTCCACAGTTCATCCACAAGGTGGCCAACTCTAATCTAATTTGAGTTGAGCGCTCAACCTGGAAAAGATTAACATTATTATTTACCGTCACCAGGATGATCGGTCATAATTCATAAGGCTAATGGTTAACGTAACTTCATAAGGCTAAACTTTAAGGCTGCTAAACAGAAGGCGGATGTTGTTCATCCCTCATAAGGTGTGTCTTATTATAAGGCTTATGAACATCTGACTTAATAAGACTGATCACATGCTTCAGAATCAACACTCAGTTGGAATTTACATAGGCTAGCTATTAATCTACCAAAAATTATTCGAATGAGAAGACTCCAAATGATCATTTAAAATCATTGCGCTGAATCGATCTTTTATTATTATTATTATTCCAGATTCTTCTATTTTTTTTTTTTTTAATTGATAGTTATTTAGGGATGACATCATCTTCAGACTGAAACCTGGCTGTGATGCCTATCTTCATGTTTTGCTATTTTGCCGTTTCCGCCGACAGTGTTCCTGTCCCGTCTTTAGTTTTTAACACTTGCCCGGCTCTTATGTCCTGGTAATGATGTCATCACAACCCATATCCTTTTACTAGTGTCCATGACAGCATGTTTCCACTGACTCAGCCTGATGAAACTAATTCATACTCAGCTTTTATTATGAACTCCGCGCCTAATGCTGTGAGAAGGTGAGCAAGAAATACATGTGGAAGCACATGACAGTTAGGAATGAAAAACATTCCTGAGAGGATTCAAACAGGTCTGATAGAACGTTTCACAGAAAACCAACTTCCTTTTTGTTCTGTTCACGTGGAATTCAAAGAAAGATAACCAAGCCCCAGGTTTAGGTGACGAGCAGAAATATTCAAGTACATTCCAGAGGTTTTCCTTTCACCAATGAGATCAAACTAGTCAGCAAAGATACAGGACGTTCTGTTGCTTGAAAAAAGAGCAGTGGATTACTGAGCGCTATGGTGTTATATATTGTTTGATTTGTGCGTCAATTAATGCTTCGTGAACTGTATTGATTTATTTCATTTTTGAAATAAACTTTTGTGAGGGATAGCAGAAAGCAGATGAAAACGATGCTGTGTGAGGGATAAACTTCTATTCTTTACAATGGCATGCACTTTATAAAAGTCCTAGATCATATAATTTTACAACTCACAACTGTTTTCTGGTGTTTTTGTCCACTGAACATTTTCAGAAAGACAGTTTTTTAGCTGAACAAATGGTATGCTGTTAAACAACATTACAATCCATTGAACACACTTTACTTCTGTCCCTCACAGCCTTGTTTTCAAATTAAACATGGTGCTAACCTGACTAAAGTCTATTGGCCTGATTAGCCAAGTGCCCCTACAAATTAATAAAAGAATACATATTATACAAACACTTCATGTTTAATGGTTTTAGATTTGTATATTGCATTTAATAGATTGCACTTTTAAGAAAACATTAGCAATTGGCTTGTAAAAGCCGTGCTTTGTTTTTTTGCTTTTAAAGGAACACTCCACTATTTTTGAAAATAGGCTCATTTTCCAACTTCCCTAGAGTTAAACAGTTGAGTTTTACCGTTTTCTAATCCATTCAGCCGATCTCCGGGTCTGGCGGTAGCACTTTTAGCTGCAGCTTAGCATAGATCATTGAATCTGATTAGACCGTTAGCATCTCGCTCAAAAATGACCAAAGAGTTTCGATATTTTTCCTATTTAAAACTTGACTCTTCTGTAGTTACATCGTGTACTAAGATCGACGGAAAAGGAAAAGTTGCGATTTTCTAGGCCGATTTTCTACTGCGTCGCTAGACGCTACGGGAACCTGTTCAATCACACCATGCTATGGTAGATTAACGACTTATAAGTAATTGTCCAGGGCGTCCAGAAGGGGGCCCTGTAGATCAACTACAATGAAGCAGGCCATAGCCAGAGACCCGGATTCTTTTCGGGGTCAAGAGGAGGCAAAGAAATGGGCTAACTCATAGAGGTCGAGCCCGGCCTTACATAATCGTTCTTAGAGCTTCGCACAGCCTCGGAACTAGATAGGGCCGAGAGCGTGCCGGAAGCTAAGCCCAGACGTGGGAACTTTAGTGGGTTTGAGACGTAGTCAAACCCAGCAAGGATTAAATCCAGCCTTAGGTTCCTGGAGCGTTTTGAGCTCAGAGAGACAGTTAAGCAGAAAGGATCTGAGCCTGCAAAGCAGGGACGTCTAGGTTGTAGAACCTGACAAAGGTGGACGGCGAGGACCAGCCGGCCGCCGCACAAATTTCTGCAATGGACACACCACTGGACCATGCCCAGGATGAGGCCATGCCTCTCGTGGAATGTGCTCTGACCCCGATGGGGCATTGAAGGCCCAAGGAGGAGTATGCAAGAGCTATTGCGTCAACTATCCAACGGGATAGTCTTTGCTTTGTGACCGGAAGCCCCTTGGTGCGGCCACCAAAGCATACAAAGAGCTGCTCCGACTGCCTAAAGGAGGCGGAGCGGTCAAAGTAGATTTTTAATGCCCTGACAGGACAGAGCAGGTTTTGCTCCTGGTCCTCCTGCAAGGGGGGGAGCGCAGAGAGCGTGATTACCTGTGCTCTGAATGGAGTAGAGAGCACTTTAGGTACGTAACCATGCCTAGGCTTCAGGACGACCTTGGAGTCGTTAGGCCCGAATTCAAGGCAGGAGGGGCTCACAGAGAGCGCCTGTAAATCTCCGACTCGCTTAACCGATGCCAAAGCCAATAGCAGAGCAGTCTTTAGCGACAGGGGTCGAATATCAGCGGATTGCAGCGGTTCAAAGCATGTCTGCTCCCTGGTTCAGTTTGCCCGGTATATGCGCTGCTTTTAGGGAGCGCAAGTGGCAATGTACCCACTCCAGTAGGCTCTTTGCCATTCTGAAGAGGCATGGGGAGGAAAGGCTGCCTTGGCGATTTATGTAGGATACTACCGTCATGTTGTCCGATCGGACTAAGACATGGCATCCTTCTAGATGTGGTAGGAAGGACTGTAAGGCCTGCCATACTGCCAGCATTTCCAGGCAGTTGATGTGCAGCTTTGTCTCTTCGCTCGACCACGCGCCAAAAGCCGGTCTGCCGTTGCACAGGGCTCCCCAGCCCGTGCCTGACGCATCTGTGAAAATGACCTTCCTTTTGTGCATCATCCCTAGGGGTACGCCCTGTTTGAACCACGAAGGGTCCTTCCAAGGGGCAAGGGCTGCGATGCAGGCTTGATCCACCTTGATACAAAGGCGTCCGTAACGCCAAGCTCGGGCTGGAACCAGGGGTTTCAGCCAGTGTTGAAGAGGCCGCATGTGAAGGAGGCCTAACTGCAGTACTGGCGATGCAGAGGCCATAAGGCCCAGCATCCTCTGAAACACTCTGAGAGCCCCAAGCACTCTAAGTGGTTGAGGAGGGAGGATCTGTGGCTATCAGCTCGGCCTCTGACTGGGCTAAGACAAACCAGTCGTCGAGGTAGTTCAGAATGTGGATTCCCATCTGTCTCAGAGGGGAAAGAGCCACGTCTATGCACTTTGAAAAAGTGAGTGGGGCCAGGGACAGTCCGAATGGTGGGACTGTGTACTGATAGGCCACTCCCTCGAATACGAATCTCAAGAACGGTCTGTGATCTGTTTCAAGGAGTTGTCAGCCGCTGTATAGCCAGGACACGTTCCGGCGAAGCTACAGCTCTCATTTGGGTCGAGTCGAAGACAGCCCCCAGAAATGAGATTCGTTGGCTGGGAATCATTGATTTTTTTTCCAGCACCCGGAACTGGACGGGGCGACTGGGAATACATGCAAGGCAGTTTGGGGGGTGGTCCGGCCACAGTGAGACTTTGCCCCATCCTCTTCCTTCCTGAGGGATCAGGATGGCTTCTGAGGCGCAGGATCCAGCACAATCTTGGGCCGGGGTCCCTGGCGCTTCGGGAAAGGGTGGCGCTTTGCAGAGCGCGAGCGCTGCCTGGGCTCAGGCCGTGCAGAGGGCTGAGTCACAGGAGGCGTAGTCTTAACTGGCTGTTGAGTCGGCGCCGGCTTGGGGCGACTGGCAGCAGCTGCAGAACTGGAACGCTTCGGCAGGAAGTGTCGCATGGCTTGGGACGACTTCTGTGCAGCCGTGAAACGCTCGGCGAACCCTTCCACAGCGGGTCCACAAAGGCCAGTGGGGGTGACCGGGGAGTCAAGGAAGATGGTTTAATCCGCTTCTTTGATCACCATCAAATTCAGCCATAAGTGGCGTTCCAGCACCACCAGGCTGGCCATCGACCTCCCAATGGCCTGTGCAGTCGTCTTTGTGGCGGCACTGGTGTGGATGGGAGAACGAGACGGGGGAAACCTCTCTTTGTGGAGAGAGTGAGGTACGCGGGCCTTGAGCCGACGTAAGCTCACTCATATCCGAGCGCTGTGATCCTCTACCCCGCACAGGTTTTCCTCACAGGTTCCTTGGAGGAAGGAAACGGGGGGGCGCGAGGGGCGGGGTCACTCTCTGAAAAGAAAGCTATCCGTGAGCGCAAAGAGGTGAGACTCATGCTCTCGCAGTGGGAGCATGACGTCTCAGTGAGCGCGGCTTCTGCATGGGATTTCCCCAGACATCACACGCATTCACTGTGCCCGTCATCAGCGTGCAGTGGTGTACTGCACGAGCCACAGCCGTGGCGCGACATTTGCAACAACGTCGCAGGAAATTTGCTCAGAAATTTGCTCTTAGTGCTGAATGGCCGCAGGGGAAGGCTTCTGGCTTATTCTGCTGCTGGGGGATCCTTCTACAGTGGCGAGCAGCAGACTGAGCTGACCTTCTTCTTTCTTTGGCTTTTTGCTTGCAGAGTCAGGAGATGATCTTCATCACTGAAGGAGAAAAATTCTGACGAAATGGCGCTCAGAGCCGACTTCTATAGAGGTCGGCTCCTCCCCTTTTGGTGGGTTGAAGCCCCAAGAAAAGATACCCAGGGGGAGACCTTTTCTCTTTATTTGTGGCTCTCAGGGTGAAAAATATAGAAACTCTTTGGTCATTTTTGAGTGAGATGCTAATGGTCTAATCAGATTCAATTATCTATGCTAAGCTGCAGCTAAAAGTGCTACCGCCAGACCCGGAGATCGGCTGAATGGATTCGAAAAAGGTAAAACTCAACTGTTTAACTCTAGGGGAGTTGGAAAATGAGCCTATTTTCAAAAATAGTGGAGTGTTCCTTTAAATGTATCAGTTGAGTGAATAATTCAGCGACTCACTCATTTTCGCCACCTACTGGTGTAATGATGCAACCTGTTGTATAATGAAGTGATATTGTTCACTACTTAAATAAATCATCAGTTACAGCTTTCATTTTTATTGTCATAAAACATTTCCAGAGAGAGCCAGACTGATGCAGCAACTGTGATATATTTTTTGTGTCTTCACACTGTACTGATTCACTACAGCTAGTCTTGGTTCATAACGAACTATTTGTGAACTAGTCATATTTAGTAAAATGTCATTGCAACTACAAGTTGTCAGTCTATTCTAGATGTTGTTTGTTGTCTATTTTACTTCTAAAGCTCAGAGAAACTAAAAGCCCCATTCAAATATCCAAATAGGCCAGATTTGAAATGGCCTGCTAAACTGGTTGGTTCCCAAGCAAGCATCCTACGTACTACCTACAGCTCCTATATTATAAATATTCTGTGTTTCTCCATTGCCTGCTTGTCTCAAACAACCAAGAACATCCGCCTCCAAACCTTTGTAAACATCTGCTGTGAAATCGCCGAAGCCGCCCCACAAAGTCTCATCTTATTCTATGAACACGAAAGGCCCAGGAAATGATGCGGGACAGCTCACATGTCCTCCTCCAGCACACACAGCTGCTTCTCTCATGCGTCAGATACATGTACCACGACGCTCTACCAACAGTACAGAGAATCTGTTTACTGAATAGAGCAATCAGAAAATTGTGAGAGCATTGCACGTAACATCAGTCGACTTCTGAGATGATAGTAATTAGACAATTCAATACATTCAGATTACAGAAATCATGATTATCATCTATATTCATCATAATAGTTTCACAGCATATTTATTTTTTATTCAGCTTACATAAAGCTATTTTATAACAGTTTTATTAAATTAAAGTTCCCAAAAGACCATATGTACAAATTATTTATATACTATAAATTATAATCTAAATTAGTCTCTAACTATACTGAGACTAATTTAGTGTACTGTATGTTGTACATTTTTCAAAATTGGAAGCAGACACTTTTGAATTAAGAAAATATACGTAGTAAATAGGCTATATAGAACATCTGAAATAAATAAACTGAATAAATAAGCTTGATGTATGATTTGTTAGGCTAGGACAATATTTGGCCGAGACTCTGAGGGTGCAAAAAAATTCTAAATATTGAGAAAATCACCTTTAAAGTTGTCCAAATGAAGTCCTTAGCAATGCATATTACTAAACAAAAATTAAGTTTTGATATATATCAGTGTACACTGTGTGTAATTCATATACTTTTAATTTTATACAGTATTTTATTGTATCAGCTCATTTGCCTTGGATGCTTTGCATGATGGGACATGTGGATATGTTTGCAAGTACAGATTCCTTAATACAAGTCAAGCATTCACTAATCGATGAAGTACTTAGTATCCAAGTCCCTGGGAATCTCCCTAAACTTCTAGAAATTAGGTTAAAGTTCCGAGATAAATAATAACAATTCCTGCCAATCAGCCTGCTTACTGGTTACGAGTTGTTAAAAGTTGTCTAAATGTATTCAAATACTAAAAAAAAAAACATCAGAAGTATGAGAAATAAAGCCATAAGGTTGCAATTGCAGAAATGAACAAGTGCACTTAAAAAGTCTGCCAAAAGCTGCCAAAAAGTCACATATGATTAGTAAACAACATCAAAGCTGCAATAGTAATGTGTTTAGAAGACACTGACAGTGGCTGGTTTCCTGTTGTACGGTCAGTCAAGACAGGCCTCTCAGCTGTAGAGGCCCATGATGGTCAGAGGCCCCGGGACACTGGCCCCACTGACCCGATCCATAATCCATCCTCACACATAAATGCTGATATAAGCTCTCCAAAGTCCATACACACGAGATCACAGAGATTTTTAAGAGCCGGTCAGAACAATGATTGACACACAAAGCACGAGTGGTTTCTCTGACACGTTTAAGTTGACAGAATTATTATTATTATTATTTTTTTTAAATCACCATCAGCACATTTAATTTCTGCTGTACTGCATAAAAGTGCCTCAGTGCCGTTAATAATCTGATTATAAAAAAAACTTTTAATTCAAAAATGTAACAATTCAAAGTTGTTTGCATTTATTTTAAAATCAGAATCAGAATCAGAATGAGCTTTATTGTCAGGTATGTTTACTCATACGAGGAATTTGTTTTCGTGACAGAAGCTTCCACAATGCAACAGAATGACAGTGACAAGATAAAGCACAGGTAATAAAATAATACAAATAGAAATAGAAATAAAAATAGAATAGACTCATTGAGTCTAAAAGTGACTCATTGATTACTGTGACCAATAACAAAAAGCTGACAAAACATCTCTCATTTCAAATAAATTAATAAAAATGAAATAATAAAACATAGCAAAACTTCAGATATCTCTATACATTCCCCAGTTGATTACATTAAGAATTGCAACCATTGTTTTTACATTACACGTTTTCTGAAAATGTATGTTTAAATATGCAAATAAGGCATTATCTAATTAGTTATACAGTATTTTGCTTTAATGTCCAGAACAGAAATCTGAACATTGGACAAAGCCAGGTTCACAATTCTTGTTTCATTTTCATATATATATATACTAAAAGCTATAAAAATGACAAAAAAATGAGAAAACTACAAAATTACTAAAACATTAACCAACATGAAAATTAAATTAAAAATAAAAACTGATTTGAAATATCAATAAAAACTCAGTGATACTAAAATAAGACCAGTCAATAGCCAGAAAAAAAATATATATGTAGAAAATTTTGTCTAAAATCAGGTGAAATGACATATGAACAAACCTCTCTGTAAATCCCTTCAGAATATCGATAGCCTAAAAAAATTTAAAGTTTGGTGTAAGTGCGACTGAAGTAGATTTCTCGCTCAGTGAAGGAAAAACATTTTTTGGCCTTTAAAAACATGTAATTAAAATCTGCAGAAGCAAATAGATAAAGTGTAATAAATAAAAACTTAAAAGTGTATTTTGGATGTTTTCTTAGCAACAAACGACACGTTATGATAATCCATCTACATCTTTTTTTGGTATGTCCTGTCTTGTCTTGTCTTGTCTTGTCTTAAAATAAAATAAAATAATTGAAATGCTGTAACTGTTCATTTGGCGCAATCCGGCAGACTCCACCCACCTCGACCGCAGCCCCACCCATGACGCGTCATCACTTCTCTGCTATGCGCTGATTCCCGCAGACCCGCCTGCTCGGCGCAGTGTGTGTGAGAGATTGTGTGTGTGTGAGAGAGAGAGCTCCAGCATTAGGGCCGAACACTGAGGTGTCAGCGCATCCGGACACAGGACAGCCATGGCCCTGCTCGATCTAGCCCTGCAAGGCTTCTCCATCTTCGGCTTTCTCTTGTTCATCGTGCTCTGGCTCATGCACCTCGTGTCCATCATCTACGTGTAAGTGAATGCGGCATCATTGATTTGAGAGAGACCATCAAACGCTTCCTTTATTTTTAGCGACGCTGATCGCGAGCTTGCAGCGTAGACAGATTCGTTGATTGTAACGGGAGCGTTGTAGTGTGTCGCGGCGCGGCGCGTCGCTGCGTTCAGTGCAGATACCCCTGGCTAACAGGGGTTTCCTCTTCGGCTCGTCGCGGTTCAACTGCTACCGCGTGAAAACATATTTATATCTATCAAAATGTTCATTTTGCTAGCACAGCTGGCGCGGGAAACATTCATATTAATAATATGTCAATCATACACACATTAGCCTCCGGCTAGTCTTATATTAATCTCGTTTTTTATCGCTAGCGATGATAGTTAGCATAGCTACTGCGCACTGTTCTTGTTATTTTTATTCGTTACTTTACGAAGTCTAATGGGTTTTTAAATCACTCTGGGGGGTTCATTTCTCAGGGAGCTTTTATTAATTGTCTGTGGTGGGAGTCAAAACTACTTTAATTAGCTTCTCCAGCAACCGGTTTCAGGGATTAAATGGAATATGTTTATATATTATAATGGTTTTGTTTGAGTAAGTCATGTTTACAAAGCCTGTCGTTCACCAGCACGTTTGTTTACCATTGATAAAACCTATAGTTTTCAATGAAGTTAACCAATGTTGTTCATGATTTATAACCTATCACCTCCAATTTATTACCCAGTATCATATCTAATTTATTACCTAGTATCATATCTTTTAACATCTTTCAGTAATCAGGTTTTATATATGTATGTATGTATGTATGTGTGTGTGTGTGTGTATTTATATATATATATATGTGTGTGTGTGTATATATATATATATATATATA
>NW_015633534.1:467656-496406 GCF_001515625.1 Sinocyclocheilus rhinocerous
TATATGTATGTATGTATGTATGTGTGTGTGTGTGTGTATTTATATATATATATATATGTGTGTGTGTTTATATAGGTATATATATATATATATATATATATATATATGATAAATTCAGTCAAGTGTGAGTGATCTTCTGACTGGTAGTGTATATCATGATACTCCGGCTATAATGAACTGAACTTTGTTAACTAGGGAACTGTGGGTCAGGAGTTTCCTCCACCTGCAACAATGTGTCATGTGAGTTGTCTTGGTTTCTATCACGCTCTGATTCTACTACAGAATACACATGGCGTTCTGAAACCAGACTTCTGATCTGAGTTAGGATGATCCTAGAGGCTCTTCTTGTTCGTGTCCGTCTTACAGGATTGTTTCTGGGCATTTGCAAACTCCCAAATGATGTGTTCGTATTCACCCGCTAATGCAAAAATGGCCAGGGTTCGGGAGAAGGTCACCGCGGGTCATACGACTCACTCAAACGAGTCTCGAGACGTCAGCTCCCATTGTATACGCATTATCATGCGTTACGAAATGCTTATGACATACTGTAATATTTTTAATTCCTCTCTGCTCATGAGCTTTTGTTTTGCCTTTCGCTTTTCCCTGAATAAGCTCCAGGTTTTAAGATCTAGTTTTAAAACAAGTCGGTTCTTAGAACCCCAACCATCCTAGCAAGTTTTTAAGTCATCATGCACTCATAAATGAGCATGTAGTTGAAGAGCCATTGCAGAAATTTGACTGAAAATCCACTTTTTATATAGATTCTGCTCTGAAAAGATTATCATGACGAGTTTTTTTATTGGTGTCCGTTATTTTTCATGCTTCATTATGGTCTGGCTTTGACCACACAACGGCACGCGGCTGGTCATGCTACTGGTGCTGTCCACCTCCGTGAGGTCACTCACATCAATCTGTTGTGAAACAGGAATGAAAGCACTGAATTTCATGATCATGTTGTACCCTGAGGTCAACTACTTTCTTTGTAACAGATAGTAGTTCACTTGTTGAGCTGTGTTATGTTGCCCCTCAAGCCCTGATGATATCTTTTTGTGAGTGGACAATGATCTGTTATTAGTATTTTCCTTCATATGTTTAGAGTAAAAGGTATTTTAAAGAAGACCTATTATGCCCCTTTTTACAATATGTAATATAGCCTAATGGCTGATTTATACTTCTGCGTCGGACCTACGCCGTAGCTTACGCATAGACGCACACCCATACGCCGTAGCCTGACGTGCACCTCTCCAAAAATCTAACAGCGCGTCAATTCTACGCAGACCGCAAGCGCTGTGATTGGTCTGCAAGAACCCCTCCCTCCATATGTACTTGAGTTTTGTGTGTGTTTATGTACACTTTAATATATTTTAATGTTACACCTTCTTATATAAAATAAAACAAAGCAAAGAACAAGTGTCTTATCATTTATTATACTACATAGCATTATACATCAGTAGTTGTCCGCAACAAACAATGTTGATCTGCCGTGGTACAAGTCCTTGTGCAGATTGAAAAAATGCCATCATCTCCTGTTCCGTTGTTGTCTCCTTTTTGTAGTTTTAAATAATGATTTAATGATTTGATATTTATATGCCGGCATGTGTACTGCACATTGACGCGGACAACGACGCAGAAGTATAAATGAAAACTGACGCATAGCCTACGGCGTAAAGGCTACGGCGTAGGTCCGACGCAGAAGTATAAATCAGCCTTAAGTCTCAGGTGTCCCCAGAATGTGTATGTGAAGTTTCAGCTCAAAATACCCCCACAGATCATTTATTATATCATTTTTAAAATGCCTATTTTGAGATGAAGCAGAAACACACTGTTTTCATGCATGTCTGCTGCTCCCCGCCCCCTTTTCCAGAGTAGGACTGTACCTTTACAGCTCGTATCTAATAGTGTTGTCAAAAGCACAGCCCGTGATACCAGTCGGTACTGTAATGTTAAAAATTTTCATTTCCCGCTGACATTTGAGCACTGACCCACTGATAAACGTGGCTTTCAAACACAGAAAGCGGCTGTCACACGGCATGGGAGTACTAAACTAAGTTCTCTTTCATGTCTTATTGCGTTTAAACTGTCAAATACACACAAGTTTATGTTAAAAACACACGAGTTACAAAAACAGTCGGTTATGTCTGTGAAGATAAACAGCTGGGAACAAAATCGCATGTTTATATTAGATCTGTGTGGCAGTAGCGTAATATACAGTAAATAAATCAATAAATCCACCGCTCTCTCGTCTCTTCTGAGGCTGGGACTCTAAACAGTGTTCTGTGCTCGTCAGTGCAGCAAAAGACAGAACAGTTAGCATGCTTTACTCAAACTTTCACCATGGCATTAGAACTGTTACACGGTTGTCGCTTGGGAAATCACAGTGACGCTGCAGTGGGTGGAAACTTGCAGATTAAGGGGCAGTAATATTATAATAAGATCCCCTTTCTACGTCACAGAGGGAGCGAAATCTGAGCGGCTCGGTTTTCACAAGCTTGCAGAGAAAGGCTTAACAAAAAAATTGTACTGGGTTGTTCTTTTTCACATTTTCTGGGTTGGTAGAAGCACCGGGGACCCAATTATAGCACTTAATGCAGAAAAAGTCAGATTTTCATGATATGTCACCTTTAATGGATTTGCTTTTAAAATCATGAGGAGCCTATTTGCAACCCTTTTTTCACACCTGAAACATCCACCGAAAGTTAATTAATCGGAGTCTTTTATATGAAGTTTTTTTATATTGTTTATCTGGTTGGGTAATTCTTCAACGGCAGCGGCGGAGAGACGTTAAGATGAAGAAATACAGGTTCGGTGATGTAACAGAGTTTCTTAGAGTCCCGAGTACACCTAGTTTCAGTAGTCAGGTGTGAAGCCCGTCCTGTGGGAACCTCGCCCGAGTCCTTCCTCGCCTGCCGTGTTTCCTGTTCCTCAGCTCAGGTGTTACTCCTGTGGTATGTGACGTTTGACCCAGTGTGATAGGATCTGTTTAGTAAAATGTCTTTATGTAATCCTTTCCTCTTTGCATAAAGTTGGGAAGTTGCGCATGTCTTCATGGCTTCATGTAGGATTGCCACAAAGGGAAAGTACTGGTAGTTCAGAGAGTTTTACCAAAGTTTTTTTAACCTGATTTTCACTTATTGGTTCACAACAGCCAGATATGAGCCTTTTTTGAAGTAGAGGTACGACCATGTTAGAGAACATTTGGATGGAATTTTGCAGGCAGATTGTCTGTTGTCAGTAGTGATGTATGAAGCACAGACAAATCTTTTACAAAATTGGCATGGGGAAATCTTTCGCCCTAATGCAAATTAACCTATTATTGTGGACTCCTATTAAAATACATGACAAAAAAAATTTGTCAAAACGCGGGAAATGTGCCTGCACCTTAAATCTCTGGAATTTGTTTTGTCATTGTATCGTTTACTATAAAAATAGTAGGTAAAAACGTCTTGATAACAAGATTTTTTTTCTTTCCTGCTTGTAGTTTAGATTTGTTCTTGCTAGTATTGCGGGATTTTCACTAACATGACCACAAAAAAATCATATATATATTTTTTTATTTATTTGATGTATACAAAAATATATATAAATCTTTTACAAAATTGGCATGGGGAAATCTTTCGCCCTAATGCAAATTAACCTATTATTGTGGACTCCTATTAAAATACCTGGATTTTGTCCACAAAAATTTGTCAAAACGCGGGAAATGTGCCTGCACCTTAAATCTCTGGAATTTGTTTTGTCATTGTATCGTTTACTATAAAAATAGTAGGTAAAAACGTCTTGATAACAAGATTTTTTTTCTTTCCTGCTTGTAGTTTAGATTTGTTCTTGCTAGTATTGCGGGATTTTCACTAACATGACCACAAAAAAATCATATATATATTTTTTTATTTATTTGATGTATACAAAAATATATATAAAAATACTTTTTATATTAATCATGCATATTTTTTCTTCACAAAATCTGTCAAGACTTGTACAGCTATAATGTCATGAAATGTACATATAAATGTTGTGGCATAAAGACATTTCATAGTTTCATACAGTGACGCAGGATCATCAGGTGATCCAGCCTCTCCTCAAGCAGCACGAGTTTGAAAGTTTCCTTCATATCTGTAGAACAAACAATGTAGGTCCATCTACTTATTTACTTAGATTTGTTCAAATGTGAGTATGAGCAATAGTAATGGTTATATGACTTTGCAAACACTAATATTAAACCAAACTGAAGAAGTATAACTGATGCATACTGAGGACTAGCAT
This sequence comes from Sinocyclocheilus rhinocerous, assembly GCF_001515625.1. NCBI lineage: Eukaryota > Metazoa > Chordata > Actinopteri > Cypriniformes > Cyprinidae > Sinocyclocheilus > Sinocyclocheilus rhinocerous. The sequence goes on from NW_015633534.1 coordinate 471,917, forward strand.
ATGACATTTATTACGTGCCTCCCACATACAAATCAAATTTTTTGTATCTAGGAAATAATGCTTTGTTTTTAAAGTTTCCACCTTGGGCCATCCATGTACCATGAGTAATCAAAGGGAAATGAATTTAAAATGGTTCATTAAAATTTAGTCATTGCTATTTTAGGTATTTGGTCTTTAGTGGAAGTTTTGAGCTCTGGGTAATAATGGCGTTGCTTCCCATTGCGCTAATGGTGTGAGGCGGCGAGATGAGGCCGTGTTGCCCCCCATATTTAATAGAGCGTGAGAGAGCCCTACACCTCTCACATGAACTGATGAAGAGCTGCTCCCAGAGCTTTCAGAAATTCCCTCACTGACTGAGTAAACTGAGTAAACATTACACACGCGTGAATTGAAGGCCTTTCCTTTACAAACATATATTACATGTGATTTTTTTTGTGTGTGTCATCAAAAAAGGGTTTGTCAGTTTTTGTATTATTGATGGTAAAAAGATGAAAATTAAAGAGAGAAGAGGGTGGGATGTGATCAGGCATTGTGGGTAATGAACATTTAGGTAAGGTGGCTAATGTAATCGTGTGTGTATATGATCGATACTGATTATTGTTTAAGGGTTTGGTAACCGGTATGCAGAACAAATTTATAATCATTGTTTTATTTCTTTTTTTTTGTCATGTATTTTTAAAATATAAAAATAAAAATATTAATAGAATAGAATATTAAAAAAATGATGAAAATAATAATAATAATAATAATAAAAACAACAGTAGCTCAAAACAAGATTTTCATCTTTGTTTTGAGCGATCTATAACACTTTAACCATTTTTCTACTGTTTACGTTTGCATATGATTGTTACAGATTTTTGGCAGTCACATGGTAAATTTAAAAATTGGTGGTCAATTACCAGCACTTATTCACCATGTTAAAATTAATTAATAATAACTGTATGAATATATCCACACAAAACAAATGACTGTCAATACAATTTAAATAAAGCATAGTAGGATTTTCAGGGCAAAATACCATAATTATGTAATAATCATAAAATAATTATTCATAACTGTTCATTTAAAAAAAAAACAATATTTAAAAATAATGTTTTAGTCATGCATTATGCAGTCGCATGCAGTCTAGTAGCAAATGTTCAAGTATTTTAATGCACCAAAGCGGAAAATGGATCTGAAAATTCCACATTTGCATATGATCATATATTCACACAGCTCCTGTACTTCCCTTTGTTGAAAATAAAAGAATTGTTATCTGTCTGGGATAGTGAAAAGGCAACATAAAGTTAAGAACGCTATACATTACTCACTTGAGAAAAATTATTGCTAGTTGTATGCAAACAATATATCAAGTAAGTTACTTTACCAAAAAGCGGGTGCCATTTATTCCTACAAACATATGAACCGATAACCGATTAAAAAGACAATTTTGATTAGCTGTAACAAATATCGGTTAAACCGATTATTGGTCTCTTTAATTTACACATCTATGTATAATACAACTTTATGCTTGTAGTCTAAAATATTTTGAGACAACTGTGATGTACACTTCTTTTAATCAGTTAGTCTGGCACAGTAATCGGTTGATGCTGATATTTACAATATATGACCAATATATATAGCTTTATTATGCACTAATAGAAATGACAATTTATAGCAGTTTAACTCATTTTTTCTTCTTTCTTAACGCTCAGTCTTTGCATTAGATGGAGCTTGAAATGTTGTTTGACGTTCACAAGAAAGTGGCAACAGTGATGTTTTGGCAGTCAAGATAGACAAACTTATCTCTCCGAATCAAACCCGCTCAGACAGCTGAATCTTTCTTCCAGCTTTTAATGGCTATTGCTGTCTTGGACGCTTCTGTGCTTGTTCTGTAGAGTGCTGGCAAGTGTGTCAGGAAAGACTCCAGACCCTTCAGACAGGAACAGATAGGAAGTGCACAAGCGGAGTTCCTGAGAAGAGGAAGGTGCTGGAATTGCTGATCAAACTGCTCCAATTTTAAAATGCCTCTATAAACTGAAACGGTTAACTCTGCATTACCTGAGCATTCTGCCATCAAAACAAGACATGAACGTGAACAGTTCTCAGAAATAGTTTGAATATAAGAGGTTTTTTAAAGTGTTTTGTGACATCCAGGAATGTTCTTTGATTTACATCCTGAAACTGAGCCAAAGAGCTTCTCGTAACATAATATCAGTGGACGTAGAGGAACAATAAATATAATAAAATACGGCACCTGACCCTATAGACTTTGAGCACTGTGAGACTTCCTTCTTTAATCGAAGTATAATAAGCATGTGAAACTGCTGAAAATCTTTAATACTGAAACTGCAGTTAACTTGGGAAACTAAACCAGTTGGATCACCTGCCTTGTTGCGGTACATAGGTGACCTGTCAGCTGCCAGTCAAACTGCAAACAAACAGTTGATCACTGTTTGAAATAATACACCGCCCCACTGCATGCTTATATGCTGCAGCCTTCATTTGGTTACTGCAGGTTGCTTGCAAATAGAGTAACCAGGATTTGACTCAATGTGTGCAACATAGGTTCCTGTTGTAGACTTGTTGTAGTGCAATTCACTTTAATGTTTTTAACTGCATCACAGTGTTTCTCTCTGTAAATGATTTCAAAGATTAATTCTTATCATAATTGCACAGGATTTTTTCTCTTAGAAGTGTTTGCTACTGCCAAAATAGGCCATATTAGCTTTACCGGGATTTCAAAAAACCTCCCTAAAATTCACCATCCTACACAAAGAAAGCAACATAACATCCTGCTTGCATGAATATACACTCAAAGTTTTACCCTGTGGACACTTGATAGATTTTTTTAAATGCACTTATGAAAGTAATGCATTACAATATTGCATTACTCTCTAAAAAAGTAACTAATTGTATTTCTTAGTAAAAGTAACTAATTGCACTGCGTTACATTACTTACGTGTTACTTTTTCTCATTTGGGCTGGGCTCATTTTTCTCTCTTCAGCAATAAAAAAAACATTATGATAATCTAAAGTCATTTTTGCTAATTCGTATGTTTGTTAATCTAAAGTCATTTTTGCTAATTCCTATGGTTTAATTGGATCATCGAAGGTCAGCAGCAAAAACACTGATTAATCAAATGGGATAAAAAAAAGTATATTTGTTATTTAGCATTTAATTATTGCTGGTCAATAAATGGGAAAACAAAGTAACTTGCATTACTTGTTTATAAAGTTACTCAGAAATTTTCTTGTAAATGACAAAGTAATGTAAGTAAAGTAATCTGATTATGTAACTTGTGTTACTTGTAATGTGTTACCCCCATTGAAATGCATAATGTAATCTAAAAACATTTCTTCTCTCTCTTTTCAGCCGTCTGCATCTCAACAAGAAGACCACAGAAAAGGTGCCGTACAGCAAACTGGCTGGTGTATCGCTGCTGAAGCCCCTCAAGGGTGTGGACCCCAATCTCATAAACAATCTGGAGACGTTTTTTGAGCTGGACTATCCCAAGGTACCATCCTCTAAACTCTTTGACCTTGCTGTTGCTCGCGCTGCTGATTCAAGTGGCTGGTTAAAGGAAAGTTATTATTATAAGCATTTGCTATTATGTGTTTTCGAAAAACCCTTAAGTACAAAACTTCAGGGCGTAACTCATCTAGACCTGTATTTGCTACGGACAGAGATGATGCTTAAAATTGTGCGGCTTGAGGAGAGGAAGAGAGATCTTCCATGCAATCAAAGTGTAGATTTAAAATTTAATTGCTATTTTTTTTTTTTAAACAATAGACAATTATAAGTTAAACATTGCCATTAAGTCTCATACTCCAAGTGAATAAAAACACCATGCAAAGTTTTAAATCTGAAAGTGCACCGTGTATAAAGTTATTGTCTCTCAAAAGAAAGAGTGGACTCTGAATCATTGAAACGAGTCGTTTTTAAAACGAATCCCAAGCCGTTTCATGTTGACGTCAACATGAAACATTAGCATATTGCCGCCCACTTGTTGGTCTTTTCGAGTCTGAATGAAAATGCAAATTCATTCTCTGCCACTAGGTGCCACTTTTGGAGCTGTAAAAATAGCAGTTTGCCCGGTAACGCTGTACACAAAGCAGCACTGCGCTCACAAACACTGCTTTAGGCATTACAGGCGAGATTAAATGAAAATGAGACCAATCGGACCAATCACCGCAGATTAGCGTCACGCAAAGAAGGGGTTTGGGCGTTGGTCTGAATGAAAATGCAAATTCATTCTTTGCCACTAGGTGCGCTTTTGGAGCGATAAAAATAGCTGTTTCCCCGGTAACGGCTGTAAACAAAGCAGCACTGTCTCACAAATGCTGCTTTATCAGACATTACAGGCATGATCCAATCGGACCAATCACCGCAGATTAGCGTCACGCAAAGGAGGGGTTTGGAAAAATGAATCGTTGAGCGAATCGTTTGGGAGTCGTTGAGCAAGTAAAGTAAAAATAAATGCATATTATAAGACAATGAAAGTGTTTTTGACCTTGCATGCATGTCAACCTGTTGTTGGGGCTCCCAAAACCAAAATATGAACCTTTCATTACCCATAATAGGGGCACTTTAAGAGATTGTGTCAAAACGTGACTTTCGTGACCACACTTTTGATTTAGCTGGATGGTACTATGTTATTGCTTATATTTATACCATTTCTGTTTTTTAGCATTTACCAATTCAGATTTGTTCTTGCACACTTCCTGTCAAAACCACTGATGTGTTCTTTCGCCAGGTTTGTGTGGCATTTTGACCTTTTAAGGACCGTCGCAATGGCTTTCTGCCTCTTAATTGCCTCTTAAAAGAGAAAGCCTGAAGACTAAACATACTGTCGAATTAGATCAAATTTCTTTCATAAGTTGGACTTGCACTGCCCTACTTTATAGGTTGCAAATATTTCATCAATGTGGTGAAATACTGTGCTCCAATTCACAACTTTTGCAACAGCACATGTGCGTACTTGGTAAATTTGTGACTTCCTGTGTTGCATCTAAGTGGTCGCGGAAGATGTGTGTTTAAATTCTTATGTTCATGGAAAGGAAAATGTGGTTAGCCCACCAGGTAGTGCTGGGTGGTATACCGGTTCATACCGAATACCGGTGTTTATTTTTGTTATGATATGAATTTTTAAAATACCGCAATACTGGTGTATGTCGCTTAAACAACGTTCGGAACGCGACACTGTTTGAAAGAAGTCCCTTTTCACTGTTGCACTGTGGTGAGGGAACAGCTGTATGTGTTACTAAGCGTGAAAGTTCCGAAACTGAAGCACCAGGTGTTGGTGGGTCACTGACCCTGTTGATGGAGATGCTATAATCCTTGGGTAGGCGAGATGGCATTTATCTGTTACACACTGCTGCTGTTTTCCCGCATTGCTGTCATTTATGCATCATGTGCGGCTCGGATTATGTTCTCTGCAGTTCTTTTTTGCTTGTGGCTAGAGTCAGACAGCATTGCTGGGATGTTTTAAAACACAGAGGCTGAATCATAGCAGGCCACCAACATAGAAAGCAGGAGATGATGATACAAAGATGAAACAGAAATTCCCAGAAGTACCGATGCTTTGCTTTTATGTAAATAAAATTTATGTTCTCGGTTTACAGGATATTCCGATAGGACATTCTTAAGGCACTGACTGGAGAGTCTTATCGGCTATTTGAATAGATGTTAAAATTTTCCTGGCAAATGTATGTATCCAAAGCCATCCCAAATATTCGGGCCTGAGCATTTTGAAAGGTAAAACTGTACCTTGATGAGGTACATACAAAACATGTCCAGGTCACGTTTTACCCCATAATTATGCAAAAATAAGATCTTAAATTTTGCATAAAGAAACTAAAGCCGGATTTGAGCATTTTGCCATCATTTCAGGATTATTTCCCCACAAGTATTCATCTCTGTAATGACATTTTTATCATATGACAAATTTTCAGTGTTCAAAAGTTTAGGGTCGGTACAATTGTGTAATGTTTAGGAAAGAAGTGTCTTATGCTCACCAAGGCTGCATTTGTTTGAACAAAAATACAGTAACAATTTTGAAATATTATTAAAATTTAAAATAGCTGTTTTCTACGTGAATATATTGTAAATGTAATTTATTGCTGTGATCAAATCTGAATTTTCAGCATCAATACTCCAGTCTTAGGTGTCACATGATCCTTCTAATAAGCTGATTTAAATTGAAAAGAGATTGTACATTCTAAATAGGCTTAATTTTCTTTAAAGCAAATTAATAAAGTCATTTTTGGGGGGAAATAAGACCTAGATATGTTCCTCATGAGGTTTACCCATCAGGATTTGCTAAAGGTGGCAACTGTGTTCAACAGTAATGAAGAGGTTACCGTAAACGTGATGGAAACACGCAGGGTGCGTCCCCTGATAATACATACTTATCTTTGTTGCTGAGCACTGCCACCATCTAATTACAGTGTTTCTTTGCATCGTGACTTGAGCACAAAGCTTTTGATCAAATCACTGATGCTTTTCTAATGAGGAGTTTTTCCAGGTGTGGCTGCTCTGTGAAATAACCCATTTACCGTTGGATGATTGTGCTCTGTTGTAAGCCATCTGTCAGAGCTCCTAAATTAAAAATGAAATTGATCTGGCGTATAATATGCAATTCCATGACCTACCCTGAACAGAAAGTCCAGTCCCCTTAATCTTGTGATTATATTGTAGTTGATTGCTAGTAATAATATTAGACTTGCACTGCATTTGTTTGTATGAACCTGAATCTAATCTAAAGGCAGTCCGATATTTGTAACTTTTTCAGTGGCCTTGGTTCTGGGAATGTTTTCTCATTCATTTTGTCAATGCATTAAAAAAATTGTAATAAAAATAAAGAAAATCAATTCTAAATCAACTCTGACTGAAATTAATCAAATCTTTACCGAGTATTTAAAAACTAAATAGCAAATGATGTAACTTAATCAGCTTGGTTTTCTGGGTCAGTTTTTAACATATTTTCTAGTGCTGTCAAATGATTAATCGTGATTAATCGCATCCAAAATAAAAGTTGACATAATAAATATACACAGTATACACACATATATTAGGTAAACAAAAACTTCTATTTTGGATGCGACTAATCACGATTAATCGTTTGACAGCACTAATATTTTCATAGTGGACCTTTATTGTATTACAGTAAAAATGCTAGGCAGTTTTTTTTAATTTAAATTTTTTATCTAAAGCAGTACAAATTTAAAAACAGTACTATAAATACTACCATAAATCCTTGCACTTGGATTTTCTGGGTCAGTTTTGGGGCCTTTTTAACATTTTTATATAAGAATTTTTATCCCAGTTAAAATGTAGTTTGCTAGGTAACTAGCTAACTTAACTAGCTAGTATAAATATAAATTAAATATAAATCCAGTCATTACTTTTTCAGTCAATCAACTTAACTGCGTTATTTTTTAGATGAATAAATGCAGAAACCTAAGTGATGATTCAATGTTTCCTGAGATCTACAGAATAATCTGTAGACTTTCACAGTGAGTCACCAGCGAATGAAGGTTGAGGTTTCTGTAGTTCATTCCACCGATCAAAGTTTAATGCAGACTCTAGTGTGGATGGAGGTGGAGAAACCTCCGCTGTTCTTTCTGTGGGATTCGAGGCGTGACGTGTGAATCGAGATGACGGGGTGCATTCAGACGTGTAGCTCTGCAGCAGATGGGACATTCTGCTCTATTTTCCATCACACAGCTGTTTGAGCAGCACAGATGTTGATTCCTCCTCCAGCTGCTGCTCCTTGTAGGTTTGCCGTTGGAGAAGTGGTTCCCCTCTTTAGGAGCATTCTTTGTGAATTTTCAAGTGAACGACAGGAGGGGAGGGTTATTTTATAAAGCCTCTGCTGTGAAGGAATCAGTTCTAATCATCTAGATCTAGAAAATCTCTCTTTTAAATCATTTCATCTTAACCAGTTTCCAAACCAAGCGATTTCGCTGTCTGCACTGCACGTGAAACTACTACTGACGCCACACAATCACAACCAATCAGATGTTTTGCATTCAGCTTTTAGTTCTAGTCCCCTTGATCTGATTGGACAACTAATGTTGCAGTAAATTATTCCTTCTCTGTGTTCCTGGAGTTCCAGACAGTCTGTATGTTTCTCAGTGACACGCAATGATTGATTTAGCTTCGACACTTTTAGGAACTTTTACCCTTATTTTAGCCAAAGTAGAATTGGGTAGCATTATATTTTGGTGCCATATCGATTATCAGACGATATTTATTGATATTGCACAATGTTGGATGTTTGTGCACGCTCATTTCACCTATTTTTTTCATTTCACGCAACCTTAACGTAAATCTTTATAAAAACTAATGATTAAAATTCTTCATATCCGTATTTCACACTGTACATTGTAATGCAATGCCCAAATTAATTTTGTATTCCTTTTAAACAATTGATTTTAGTTTTGATTTTAATTCTAATTTATTAATACAAACTATTAAACATTAATTTATAAAATTTTTAGTATAGCTGTGCCATGAAAAACATGTTTTGAAAGAAAAATGGCTTATCAGTATCAAGGTTTACAATTAAAATTCATCTTGTAGGATGTTGGCCTTATAAATTTAAGCTTTTTGTATTTTTATTTATTATTTATTGAAGTAGATTTTAGGATATCAGTTTATTTGTAAAGTGAAATATCTCTTCTCGACTACACAAGCCAAGTGTGCATCAACATTATTGGATGAGCTTTCTATGCGGACATTTTTACCAGTTCTTTAATTCAGGCCTAATCAGATCCAAGTGTAAATGTGTCTTTAATTTATCTTCAGAGACATTAAATAGCTTCCCTCTTTTAAGCAGATGGCATAAAGCTTTTATGCTTTATATTCTATTTTTCAGCCAGTTCTAGCTTTATTAAAAATGCTTCATGTCCAATTGGATCGTTCCAAGGCTCTCAAATTCAAGTGCATGGGGAATAAAAATGAAAAATAATGAATTGCTTTCAACAGATATGCCAACAGCAAGAGTCTCTTCTTTCACAGCATGTTTATTCCTGACTTAATTCCTGGGCATTGCAGGCGTTCCATTGAACTGCAATTTGCATATTTATTTTTGACTTCTGTGGATGATGGATTTGTCAAAACATCTACTTTGAGTTTTAGTCCACTGTCAGAACACGTCAGCATCTCTAGGGCAGTAGTTCCTCTTTTTCAGCGTGCATTCATTGTTTTATGGTTCTTTCACTGTATGCCACTCAGTCTTGCCTGTACAGGCTCATAGCCAAATGTACGACTTTTTTTCACTAAAATAACCTAATTTAACTTGTGGGATTAAAAATCATTAAAAATCCCATCATCTGCTAAAACAGAATTCTAATGATTATTTTTTTGTTCAGTTTATCTGTCTATTTAATCTCTATTTTTGGTGCAGTTTGCCATTTAAGGTACAGAGAGAACGATAATTCAGTGGTCCAAATCAACCTCCAAGTGAATCCGTGGTTTTGAGAGAAAAATGATTTAAATATTAGTAAATGTGCCGAACATCCCAGGCTCCCAAGAATGTTAAATGACGCACAAAACACAGTGGAATGTGATCTGGATCTGGATGTCATGAGGGCCAGATGTTCAGCTGTTAAGAGCTGTTCAGATTTATCACATTTAAAATCTGTCTTCAGTGTTCACTTACCAAAATCACACCCTCAACTAAGCCACCAACAATGCTAAATGTGCACCTTAAATTGTCATTTTAACAATGTTTTTGCGTGCTGATTTGTCCGGGTGTTTGGTTGACCTCTTTCCGGCTTTCATGCTTATGTGCTGATTAATACCATCTGCTTTTACTTTTTCTTAAGTAAACACACAGTTGATTTGAGCGGTGGTTCATTTTGCATCGCAGTACTCAGAATTACTGTGTGTCACGGTGGTTTGTTTGTTTGGTCTCTGTGTTCTGTTGAAAGACACACCTAACCTACAGTGCATTGTTGTCTGGTATGTCACTCCCCGTTTGGCATCAGCTGAGCTTCAGCTTTCTTCGAGAGCCGGAAATAATAGTGTTTTTTTGGCAATTAGGGTTCCTGGAATAGATGCTCGGACCTCTAAATTAGTAATGCTGGGAGGGACATCTGCTCTGGGGTTTTGAAAGCGAGAAACACTGATTATAACAGACAGCAGAGGTCAGGAAAATGGCTGTAGGTGACCCGTGCCTTTTCTGGTGTTATTACTCCATTTACTTTAGAAACATTGGTCTTCCGTCTTTTATTACCACTTTTGTGTTTGGTTATAAGTAACCGAGCTAACCAAAGGATATGAGAGTTATGTAATTGCAGTGTAATCTGATGACCAAACTTTTGTCATGGCAATGTTGTGGCAATCAGAAACGTGAAATTCGTTGCCACAATACAACTTTGTGACATTTGTCAGTTTAGCAGTTCAGTAATTGTGGCATTGTACAATGTTGCTGTGGATGGATGGTTTTGTGTTTGTGTTTTTTTTTATTTTTTTTATGTGTTTATCTATGGGTGGACATGCATTAGTTTAACCTCATCCTCATTTGCCCAAACTAATTTAAAGGCTCACTAATTTTCCGGTGAAAATGAGCGGTACACGAGCGGAACGCACATTCATAGATCGGAATACTGAGCGGAGCGTCAAACCCCGCCGTGACGAGGAGAGTGAAACATGCGCGCTGAACACTGCCGGGCGGGGCAGGACGCGGCACGCCATATATATTATTATTATTATATGTAGCCTATATTTTCGGTGCATCCCTACTTACATCCCCTCCTTGTTTACAAATCCGAAGTAAGTCCATACATCCGATTTAAACGCGGACGGGGCTTTCCTGATAACTTTCCGCGATGCCGCCCTCTTTATTTTACTAACTTGCTGCATGCTGAAGGTGACCCAGCTGACCTCACCAGAAAAAAACTCAACACCACCATCTAGTGGATTGTAAAGAAATGTATTTTATTATTCTACCAAATAGTATAATAAAAGATCGATACTTTGCGTCCGTGTATCAATACAGTATTGCCGCTGAAAATATCGCGATACTATGCTGTATCGATTTTTTCCCCCCACCCCTAATCTCCATAAACACATATATATAGCAGTAGAGCTAATACAGTGGCTGGAAATCTGTTTATCCTTCGGTTCCTCGTGCTTCCCCATCTTCATAGAGAACGCGGTTCATGGTTGCTCAGAGCGCTTTGGAAAGAAGGTGGAAATGGCGCGGTCACAATTTCCACGCATTTTTAAACGCTGGGAGCAGGGAAATCTATTTAGAGCACCTTATTGTAGTAATTAAAATAACTATATTTGGCGCCAGATATCGATTCTCATATCGCATGGAGAAGGACAACGAAATATCGCCATATCGATATATTGTCCCACCTCTACTAATAAACAGCCAATATGTTAATAATAGGCATACTAATAAGCAAGTAGGTAATGGTGAGAATTAGGGCTGGACGATATGGCCAAAATTTATATCACGATATATTTCTTAATTTCGGTCGATACGATATAATTCCGATATCGATATGAACACTATTTATCTGAAATAGAAATCTTTTGTAACATTATAAATGCCTTTATCATCACTTTTGATCAATTTTAAGCATCCTTGCTAAATAAAAGTAAATATTTTTCATATTTTAACTGCTTCACTGCATGTTTTTCTTGAAAAAAAATTGTCAAACCACTTGTCAGTTTTTCATTTCATAAAAATGAGTTTTTAATGAGCCTTTTTTATTATTATAATGGCAAGATAGTTGTTGACTTCATACCTCAAAAATATCTGAATGGATTAATTGAGAAATTCAAAAATATTCATATTCATAAACACATTCATCATATAAAAGGTGTATTCAAGTTGTATGTGCAACGAGAAGCATTTGTATCATCTGGTGAATATGTGAACAATGTACAGTGTAATTGATTTGCACAAAAAAAAAATCATTTTAATAATCATTATTATATAATATTATTACATAATAAATATCATAATATTATGTTAGATATTTTTTATTTTTTTTTGCTGCACATTAATTGAATTTTCTTAAATCCTGAATGTACCTGCCATGAAGAAAAATGACTTTGACATGAAGAAGAAAAAAACTGTATTTAGCATAGTGCATACCTAGTAATGCATGACCTAATATCGTCTAGAAGATTAAAGGGGCAACACACATTACCCCTCTTTTCCCACATTCTGCAACTGCACCCTGACATATATGGATATTTGCATGCTCGCGCTACTTTCAGTCAGCTAGATAATGGTCACCAAAATGCCTTGAAATGATACTTATCCAGTATCAAACATGTAGCGGCAGATAATGCTGTTAATATGAAACTTTTATAGCGTACTACTTCACACAGTAGAAAGTTAATGACCAAGCTGTAACTAGTTAACCCAGAAACAGCTACTGAATCATCTTACCATTTGTTAATATATCTTTAAGACCTTAATGTATACTACTTTTACTAATTTTTTGAAATAAATTAACACTTTTATTCAGCAAGGACACATTCAATTGATCAAATTTGTAAATACATTTATCACAGTTTTCAGCATTGATAATAATCAATAGCCGGGTTTTCATCCAAAGTTGCGAATTTAACTTATGCTCAAAATTGGAATATCGCATAAAACATTTGCGAACAAGCTCCGTTTCCATCCAACAAGTCAAAGAGAACAAAATCGTCACTTCCTGATAAACTGGCACTATAAATCACTAAGAATATACTAAAATATAATAATTTTCATATATAATAAATTACTTGTGCCTCAGAGCGAGCAGACGAAACACGATGAATGCGGTCAATGCTTTCGGAGGTGGATGCTGCTGTATGGGAACGCAGTCGTGTAAGACAATTATACAGAAATACTTTGACGACGGACTTTGCTCAGGCATTTCCGAATGACCATAACAACATGTAGATGCTGTGAACGAGATCGGTCAGCTGGTTAGTCAGGTTTTGCCGTCCCATAGCGAACATTATTTTTTTGATGCGCTTGGAGGAATTTATTCGCAAAATGCATTTCCATCTCCCATTATTCGCATCAAGACTGGAGTAATGATGCTGCAAATTCGGCTTTGCATCACAGGAATAAATTACAGTTTACAATATATTCACATAATAGCCAGCCAGCGTTTATGAACTGTCTGCCTCTAAGTGTATCATTGTGCCATAATAATAAATAAGTTGCTCAAAATTGTTTCTGCCTTTTTCTACAGTATGAAATTCTGCTGTGCGTCCAAGACCATGACGATCCAGCCATTGATGTTTGTAAAAAGCTGCTGGGCAAATATCCGAATGTTGATGCCAGGTTATTTATAGGTAAGTATTTGATGATAATCTCACTCTTTCCATATGAAATGGAGCCAGTAATACAGAAAGCTCAGGCAGTGTTGTGTTGAGGAACATCTCTCGTCCCTCGAGGCTTCCGCTGTCTTTGACAGTTTTGTTTAGTCGTGTGCAGGGAAAAATGGCAGGGTCTCTGAGGAGCCCCTTAAGAGGAACGCTGAGACCCGCGTGTGCGCCACAACTCAGCTGTGTATATGCAAATGTAGCTCTTGGAGTGGATATTGATTCTTGCTCATTAGGAACAGCTGGTGACTGGAGCGGGTGTCTCTCTGGGGTCCTGTGATCCGCCCCGCTGCCTTCAGCTAGTCTGTTACGGCACAAACAGTCAGGGGAGACGGGCTGTCCTGGAGATGTCATCCGCTACTTTGTATCAAGCTGAAGCCATGTTAGAAAACATGTAACGTCTGCGAGGTTGTGTTGCTTTAAACATCTCAGAGTCGTTTACCCCACCAGCCAATCAGACGCCGGTAAAGCGTGCTTTGTGAAATGCATTAGTGCTCTCAGAGGCCATGCGCCATATGATCTTTAGGTGTTCAGTCCACAAATAAACATCCCATCCATAAAGAGGATTTAAAGAGAGTCTGCTTTATTGATGGACGCTAGACCTGTTACAATTTATGTAATTGCTTGATCAATCTAATATTGCATTTTTAAAATTTTTGTTATTATTATATTTTTAAATCTGACTTCTATCAATGTGCATTTTAATTTAAAGTCAAATTCTTTAATCAAATATACTGCATTAATCTAAAATATAATCTTCATTTTTATTTTATTATTATTATTAATTATAATTATTATCTTTAAATATGACTTTTGTCAATGTGCATTTTAATTTAAAGTCAAATTCTTTAATCAAACATACTGCATTAATCTAAAATTCATCTTATAAAATATTCTTATTTTCATTTTAATTTCAAATCAAAATAATAATAATAATAATAATATGACTTCTGTCAATGTGAATTTTGAATTTCCAGTCATAGTTTTTATTGTAATTTGAAGTGGAACGGTATGAGCATAATTCACTTCAGGTTCACGTTTGCATATTTCATTTTTGGCTAATATGGTTTAATTATGTTATTTTGTTAACTAAAAATATTAAAATAGTTTTTGTTAATTGAAATAAGTAGAAATAATAGATTTTAAAAATAAGATTAGAAATGTTGCCTTGGCAATTAACTGAAATATAATATGCTGAAGTACTAAAACGGAATTAAAAATAAATTAAAGCTAAATTGAAATATAAAAAAACTAAAACTAATAAAAATGGCAAAATCACATGGCAAAATGTAAAAAATCTAACTGAAAATATCAAATCTATTTCAAAATATTAATAAATACTATAATAGTATACGAGTAATATTAAAAATATCACTGATATGGTGAGATAAGAACATGGCAGAACTGATCTAGACCTGGGATGGGGATTGTATTAAAAATGCATAGAAATAATCATTATTTTATTACTATTGTGGACTGGATATCAGTCAGCTTACATAGAATGTAGTCCCCGTTATAAGACCAAAAGAGAAATATTTTTAGATTTCAGATGTTTTCTAATATACTTTAATATCGGAAATATTATTATTCACGGAAACCTCTGTAACTGACAAAACAAAAACACAATTAAATTGACAACCACACTTGTTTCTTTCAAAATGGCCAGATGTTATGATGCTATAATGCAATCATTTACAGCCCTAATGGTAGTTACTGACATTTTTTTCTCTTTATCTTGTTCTAGGAGGTAAGAAAGTTGGCATCAATCCAAAAATAAATAACCTCATGCCCGCTTATGAGGGGGCAAGGTACGAACTCGTCTGGATCTGTGACAGTGGCATTCGAGGTGAGTTTGCCCACATTACCATCTAAAACCGACTGCTTTAAACGGACTATCACATCTCAAAGTGTTTCAGTGAATACAATTCTTTATTTTTCCTGTAAAAAGAATAACATGACCAGGACATGTTTTCATGAGATTCATCTCTGAACAACTATGATCTAATATCAACAGTGAAGCCAGACACTCTCACTGATATGGCCAATCAGATGACGGAGAAGGTGGGACTGGTTCACGGTCTTCCTTACGTGGCAGACAGACAAGGATTTGCCGCCACATTGGAGCAGGTCAGCAGCCTTCACTAGTGACCTTCTGAATTCTTTGTCGGGACAGTGTTGGTCGTCTGGATTTGGCTCGGGAAAGCTTTGGTTTTATTAGATGCTCATGAACACGTCATTGCTATTATGTATTGGAAGAAGTGCTGTTCTGTCCTGTCACACTGCAATAAAACTGACAAGTTGTGGTTCTGTTGCTAGGTGAGACTTGAAATGGGACACCATATGTTGTAGTTTCTCTGTTCCTCTGAACTTTAAAGCTCTTTTGGCAAATCAGTACGATATTAAAATTCATTAACTGCTGACAATATTGGTTTATTTATGACGTTTTTGTAAGCTCCAAGTAAAACCTAATAACTAATGGTCTCTCAATCAAATAAATGTTACATTGTTGTGACGGATGTGCTATAGACATTACAAAAACAGACTTAGAAGTAGGGCTGTGTAAAAAATCGAATGCTATTATCATGCTCATCTTGTCAGTAAAGCCGGTTCTGTGATTAGTAGTAAATCTCCAGCACATGCTTTCAGATGGAGCGGCATTTACTACACAGAGCCGTAGTTCGCTGACAAGCTACGCAAAATCGCGTTTAAAATCGCAGGCGATTCATTGCCGATTATGAACGCGATTTTGCGTAGCTTGTCAGTGAACTACAGCTCTGTGTAGTAAATGCCGCTCCATCTGAAAGCATGTGCTGGAGATTTACTACTAATCACAGAACCGGCTTTACTGACGAGATGAGCATGAAAATCGCATTTGATTTTTTGCACAGCCCTACTTAGAAGGCAATATATTAGCATGTTAAATTGACAGCTCTGCTAATAAATAATCGTCAGAAGTGTTTACAAGCGTAATGCGATAGTTAATGCATCAAATCTTCCGAGATGAATTATGTGAAGTGTAAACATTGTCCCATGTGAAATCCTGCAGGTTTATTTTGGAACGTCACATCCTCGTTCCTACATCTCAGCCAATGTAACGGGAATCAAGTGCGTCACGGGGATGTCGTGTCTCATGAGGAAGGACATCCTGGACCAAGCGGGCGGGCTGATTGCTTTTGCCCAGTACATCGCTGAAGATTACTTCATGGCCAAGGCCATCGCAGACAGGTTTGCCAGACTCATTAAATATCCATACAGTGAAAATGGCTTTTGATAGGTTATATTTTTTCATTGTCTTTAAAAGAAAGAAATAAACTATAATTCTGTTATTCACTCACCCTCATGAAGTTCCAAAACTCTGACGTTCTTTCTTCTGTGAAACGAAAGATGTTTAGCAGAATGTTCACGCTGCTCTTTTCCATACAATGAAAGTGAAGGCTGTCAAGCTGCAACGATCAGTGTTTTAGTTAATAGTTTTTTTTTTTAGATTTTTGTTTTCACTTTAGGTTTAAAGTTTTAGTAATTTTAGTCATTTTTCGTTTTTTAATGTCTGTACAGTTTTTAGTCATTTTATTTACGAGTTTTAGGCTATTTTCTTTATTTTAGCACTTCGCCTAAACTAAGCAACATTTAAAAATGTTGTTTTGACAACTAGCTGAAATATATATTTTTTTATTTTGCTTTCTGTTAACATTTACTTTTTTCAAATAAAATTTTTTATGGTTTTAGTTTTAGTTTAATTATAACAACACTGTCAACAATTTCAAAAACATAATAAATGTATCATAAAAGTGGTCCATACAAACTGTGTTATATTCAAGGTATTAAGCCATGCAATAGACTTAAAGGGTTAGTTCAGTCAAAAATGAAAATTAGGCTGCGTTCGCCAAAAAATTACATTTCAGTTAATCGTGTGAAATCTAATTCGCGTCCATGTATATTCAGTTATAAGATGTCGAGGTTTTTAATGAATACCTGTTTCAGTTTTGATCTTTTCCTTATCAAATCATTTGAAGTCATACAGTAGCATTTAGTATGTCGTTCATTTATTTGTATGCACAAATTAAATTTAATATGTCTATTTATAGCTTGACCGTTTTGAATGAAAATATTCCTTTAATGTGTGTGCAGAATCGTATCTCTCAGCCTCGGCTAAAATGTCCTTTATTTGCCAGTGCAATGATGTGGTGTTTCTCTTGCAGAGGATGGAAATTTTCCATGGCAACGCAGGTAGCCATGCAGAATTCAGGCTCGTACTCCATTGCACAATTCCAGTCTCGCATGATCAGGTACGCCGGTTGTTCAATCAGCTTTTTATGTCCGCTAGTGAAACCAATCTGTTTTCCTGATGGGGCCACCTCTGGCGCAGTGATGGGACTGGGTTATTTTTGTTGCTGTTCGCAATTTTCTTTTAGCGTTGCTGATGGATTCCTGCCTTTAAAATTGCATCATAATACGGAGAAGCAAATCTTGAATAGATTTTGATATGTTTGTCAGAATAAGCCATCCAACTGTAACACATGATGTTGTTTTTGTGGCTTTAGATGGTACTAGTTCCCATTTTCTGCTGAGCTCATCTCATTGTTATCTGCTCTTGCTAGATGGGCCAAACTGAGAATCAACATGCTGCCGGCCACCATCATCGAGCCCATCTCTGAGTGCTTTGTGGCTAGTCTTCTCATCGGCTGGGCCGCCCACCATGTGTTTCGCTGGGACATCATGGTGTTTTTCCTGTGCCATTGCCTGGCCTGGTTCATTTCGGATTATATCCAGCTGAGGGGAATACAGGTGAGACACGATACACAGCAAAATTCACACTTTATTTTAAGGTCCAATTCTCGCTATTAACAAACCATTAACTACGACTTTTGATTCTTAATTTGCTGCTTATTAATAGTCAAGTTTAGGTATTAGGTGCAGAATATGTGCTTTATACGTACTAATAAACAGCCAGTATGTTATTAATAGGCATGCTAATAAGCAACTAGTTAATAGTGAGAATTGGTCCCTAAACTAAAGTGTTACCCAAACTTAAGCTCTGGCTCCTTTCTGGACCATTTTTGACAATCCATTCAATTCCCAATGGAGCCTTGCTCAATTGTTTCCGGGTTGAATTCCAATCCCAACCTCATTCTACTCCGAAATGAAAGATTTCTTGTTTGACATCCAATCAACTCTCTGAGGAAATTTCATGAAGAGATGGTTTTCATGTTCAACTCTTCTTGGCTTCTTCAAAGCCATTTTATCTTGAACTGCAGCATTTGTCGGTTCTTGTTGTAATTCTCCTTTTTTCCTCAAAGGGCGGTCCTCCATCCTTCTCCAAGCTGGACTACGCAGTGGCCTGGTTCATCAGGGAGTCCATGACAATTCAGATTTTCTTGTCTGCTCTTTGGGACCCCACCATCAGCTGGAGGGCGGGACGCTACCGATTGCGTTGCGGAGGTACGGCAGAGGAAATCTTGGATGTTTAAACGGCACCGTGTGCCTGGGACTATGCACTGATGTGTACATGGACACAGAACTGAGAAGATGTGGGCGCAGATGGACAAACGAACTGCAACTTTTTTTTGTTTTGTTTTGGGTTTTATTCCAACTTCTGATAGTTTTTAACCTGTGACTTTAGCAAATAGATTATTTATGTCCTTGGTGCTTTTTTTGTTTTCCTGTGCGGTCTCTTGACAATTGAGACATCGTTCTAGATGAGCCAAAAGTTTTGAAGAAGAGAACTTGTGTGGAAACTATGTCTGGCGAGGAGGCGGCACTTCAGCGGGCATCAGTAACCCTGATAAAAACGTATCTAAATGTAACTTTTTTTTTTTTTTTTAAAGGTCCCTGCAACATGTTTAGTGGTGGTTAAACAGCTCTGTATTTCGTGACATATCCATTTTATAATGAGTTGGATGAACAGTACAGTTTTTAACTATAATAGTGGGGTGCAGAATGACTGAAGCCTTTTAAAATGGCGCTAGCGCATGAATGGATCACTTGCTTATCACAGTGTTGCTCTCAACATACAGCACTCTTGCCATATTTGATACATTTTTGGACTTCTGAATGCTCGAAACGGATCCACTCAGGTCCATTTTATGTTTACTGGACAGAGCAATATCTTCGGTAGAGGTTATACATAGGGAATTGTTGCATACTGTCGACGACTCTTGTACAGTCTTTGCATTCTCCCTGCAGTATTCGAGCACGAGGTTTACTCCTCAACATGATATCTGCAGATTTAATCGCATATCTTATGAAATTTAGTGCCATTTGAAGAGCAAGCGGTTTTATTGTTATAATTTTGGCATCTTTAACGCTTTTCTTCAAGGTCTTTATCTTCCCGTGCTTCGTTCTCTGCAGTAGTTGCTCTCGTACCAGGATCAGGGTTTGCTAAAACACATTTCCTGCCCTGCTGCTGTTTGTTTGAGAAGCTGTCAGTATTTTCTTGATGTTTGACTGGATGTAAGTGCATAAATTGTCCAAACATTTCATCCGATGTCATTTCAGTTAGCCCTTAAACCAAATTCTCTTGACGTCAAGCATTTGAGAAGTTAAAGTGTCCTTTTTTTTTTTTTTTTTTTTTGAGTTGAAACAATTTGGCATGAGTGAGTGTGTGTTCAATTTTATATAAACCTTTGCGTTTACACTCTGATGCATTTCAAAATATGACAGTCGCACTCTACTCGTTCCCCATTAACATAAATACTCTTACAGTCAAACAGTATTCACGAAACAACTGACATTCTTCTCCATCTTCCCCTTTTTTTCCACGGTTGTATCTTGAGGAACTGCTTGTTTTTTTTTTGTTTTGTACTGCTACCAGTTTGTTGTTAAACCGCTTTTTCTGCATTTTCCTCATTTCTTGACTCTTGCTGCTATGCGTTCATAAATCATGCCGCTGATCGTGAGCAACCCATGCCAGCACGGGCAGTATTGTTTAACAGATAATCTACTCGTTCACCTGAACTGTTCAAGCCTTGTTGTTATTTTAAAACCATAATATGTGATTCAGAAAAAAAGCCGTGTGCATGTGTCTTCATATTCCATCAGCTGCCATTTAGGAAGTACTAAACACTTTTAGCCCAATGCCAACCCTCCATTGTTTGTGTGTTTGTTCTGGTGTTGGTTTATTATTTCTAATTTGAATACATCTGATTTTGTTCTACTGAACGCTTTGGGCTGACTATTGGAAATAAACTGTGTTTTGTGCATGAGGCCACGGAATGAATGCCATTTGTTCGTAACATGGCAGTTGAAGTATTAACAGTTGGGGATCAGTCAATTAGCAATAATCATATACATTATTAGTTTTACTCTATTCAGGCTGTGAAACGAAAGCAAGCTTCCAAACCCATTTCTGTGTCCATTTGTGGTATAATTAACATTTCAGATTTTGTTGACCGTTACGCATTGAACATACCTCAGTGGGCCTCATTCATGAAACACATTTTTGTGAAATCATTCTTACGTAAACTACATGTGAAACCATTACATTTAATAATTGGTAAAACTATTCTTCTGTAAATTGGAATTGGTTTTTACAAATTATTCAATTGAAGGTAACTATTTCGGTTTTATTATTCAGTTTGGTGTGTCAGTTTATGCAAACAAGGTTTTGCGAATTATTCCAATAATTCTTTAGTAAACTGTTGCATTGAATTGAATAATTTAATCAATTCTTGCATAATATAGATTGAATAATTAGTTCAGACCATTCTTGCATAAACGATCGCTTTGAATTCTGTGCTACAATTATATAATAATGGTTTCGGCGTAACTTAAAAATGGAAATTCATTCTGCTTTTGAATAAGGCCCGATGTGATGTAGTTCTGCACCATTGATAAAACCGAATGTACCTTCGCATGAACATGTGACGATAACGTTTTTTTCATCGTCTATCGGTAACGCCTGAAACACCACTGTAGAAACTTTAGGGAATGGGAAAGCTGGCATTTTCTGCAACTGTTCTTCAAGTTCCTCTCTTTGACTTTCAGCCGTATCTGCTTATGCTATATATATGTGAAATATTGTGTCAAAAAGAAACTACACCTCATTTACGAAAAGTCTACGATGCACTGTAAATTTCCCGTTGAGACTTTTCCCCTCTTCGTGTGGCTGTGAGAGAATGCTGCTGAATGCAGAAATATTGCCTTTTTTGATAAGTTAATTCTGAAAGGATTGCATTATCGTAACGTTCTGTGGGGAACTGGACTTTTTTTTTTTCGTGAGTGTACAGTTGTATGTTTGTCGGATTAACATGTTTTGTGAAAGACTGGTGACCTGTATGGTGCCATGTGGATGTGAGAAAATGTGCGTTTACTTGGAACAAGTAACGCAGAACGGTTGAGAAATTCAGTCTGTATCAACTGGGCCGCATTTACAGGATCTGAAACAATATGGTAGTGAGCTGCCTAGACGGTCTCAAAATGAACAGGAAAAACGCATAAGAAGTTTACCGTTTTTAGCTGAAAACGTTGTCGTGTAAACGGTCCCTGAGATACGTAAATGTCCTCACCGACACTTGTGGCACTTTGGATAAAGACATGGCACACCAATTTTCAAGCCGATCGGACCAACGAGTGCGTAGTTATAGCCATTTTATATTTTTCCTGTTATAGTGCCACCAAGTGGCAAAACTCTGCATTTTGGTGAGTTTGGCGAAAATATCTCTTTCCATTCAAGAGTTATAGGCATTTTAGTAAAAGTGTCTTTGCCCCTTACAAACGTTTTGGCATGCCGTCGCAACAGCGAGTCGAAATTTCTACTTTTTTTGATAATTGTTGACGTTCACTCTCCAGAGAATCTTTCTGCACTGGTTTGTGTCAGATCGGGTGAAAAACCTAGGAGTAGTCCGCAAAAGTTTTTCCAAAATATCTGAAAATTAAAGAGTGATAATCGATTCTGACGTGAGCCAAGGATTCCAAATAAGACACTTAAGTCTGTGACTAATGGTTTGGGAGTTATGAGCAATTTCGTATTTTTGATCGCTGTAGCGCCACCATATCCAGTTTCTAGGTTGTTTTAAAGATTGTTACACCACTAGGGTGTTCCTATTCAGTTCCTAGTGCATTCTGAATGGCTGTTTCCACATTGGTTGGGTGTTGTGGGTGGTTGCCAGGGTGTTGCTGTGCATTCTCAGTGGTTGTTACCACATTGGTAGGCAGTGCTGGGTAGATTACTTACAAATTGTAGTCCATTATTGATTCCAAATTACATGTAATCACTAAATGTACATGTAATAAATAAATACATGATTAAAATTATATTACATTTTAAAATGTAATATAATCTAACTACAAAAACTTTATTTTTGGAAACTGATTATGTAATCCAAATTACATGTAATTGGTTACTGTTGGTGGGGTTTTGTGGGTGGTTGCCACAGTGTTATTAAGCAGTTGCTAAGACATTATCAAAGGTTGTTACATCATTATTAGAGCATTTTGGGTGGTTAGCAAGGTGTTGCTTTGCAGTTCCTAAGGCGTTCTTAATACAGTGTTTTTGATGGTTGCCAGGTTGTTCCTTTCCAGTTGTTACACTGTTACTAGATATTGCTATGCCGTTCCTAATGCATTCTGAATGACTGTTTCCACATTGGTAGGCTGTTATGGGCAGTTACCAGGGTGTTGCTATGCAGTTCCCAAGGTATTCTCAATGGTTGTTACCACTTTGGTGGGGTGTAGTTTGTGGTTGTCAAGGTGTTAAATATGCAGTTGCTAAGTTGTTTGAAAGAAGTTGTTACACCATTACTCAGGTGTTGTTGCTGGTCCAAAAGTGTTGCACTTGATAAGGCATTCTGAATGGTTGTTAACACATTGCTAGAGTTGACAGGGCATTGCTGTGCAGTTAAGTTTTGCTAAACTGTGACTGTTAAGGTGTTCTAATTGGCTGTTTTTGTGTTGCTAGGGTGTTATGGGTTGTTGGTAGGCCATTGCTATGCAGTTGGGCTCCGAAGGTGCTCTAAATGGTTATTACAGAGAGTGTTGTGGGAGGTTACAAGTGTACTGTGAAACAGTTGTTGTTCTGAATGGAGTCATTGCAATGCTAAGGTGTCTCCCAGGGTGTTTTGGGTGGCTGCTAGATGGTTGCTTACTAGCCCGAAAGTGTCCCCACCCTAGTTTCGTTGATATTCTGTTCTCTAGATATGGCTTGATTCCTCCTGCAAATCTAAGGATTGTTTTCTGCCATTGTTGATACTGTGTATAAAGGCGTGTAGTGATTCAGTTGCACAACAACATTTTTCCAATACACTTATCTTCTCTTAACAGTCAATGATAGGCTTATTCATTGCGGTGTCAAGGCAGTTGTGTTTGGCCCTGTGAATAAACACTTCAGATCACTGACACAAGATCAACAATTATAATGGTCAACCTCAATTATGCAGTAACCAAAGTCTTCTAGAAGATTTCTATAAATAACTCAAAGACGATTTTAGTGAACGTTCCAGTCCGGTCTTCACTGGGTCCAGAGTGCACCTAACTCAATAGCTAACTAGGATCAAAACAAACCTTATCAATGTTATCTTAAGGGCTTTGTCAATTTTCCACATGTAATTGCTCTCTAAATAAATCTGAGGGTGTGTAATTGTTCACTAAACTGGTTATTGCATAATTGACTGTGAGCTTCCAAACATACAGAAAAACTCTCCTCTTAGCACTAGTTGATAAACACACCCCATCTTGACTGTCTGCTGCAAGAAAATAGCTGTTTTACATAAAATCACAGACTGTCTGTCAGTATGCTAGATAGAGGAGTTCAGGATGATCAGTTGTTACAGTATTGCACAGGCAGCGGCGTCTGCTCTGAGTCTCTGGGTAGGTGCCAGGGCACAGAGAGGCGCTGCTGAAGCTGAAGTGTCTGAGTACAGCTCTGCAGGCAGGACTGCCGCCTGCTCGACAGCTTCCTCTCCACATGAATGCTTCTCTTTGTTGGACTCGTCCCATCATCCAATCAGCTCACTCTTAAGATTAAGGGACATGATCCAGAAAACCTCAGCTGCTCTCTGGCTAAGAAACCTACTGTCAAACTCAAAACTCGTCCTATCATCCAATCAGCTATCTATCTATCTATCTATCTATCTGTCTATCTGTCTGCTTATCTATCTGTCTGTCTGTCTGTCTGTCTGCCTATCTATCTATCTATCTATCTATCTATCTATCTGTCTGTCT
>NW_015633534.1:496620-518499 GCF_001515625.1 Sinocyclocheilus rhinocerous
TCTGTCTGCCTATCTATCTATCTATCTATCTATCTATCTGTTTGTCCATCCGTCCATCTAATCTGTCTTATTGTCTGTCTGTCATACAGAAAGAAAGATCTGTCTATTTGTCTGCCTGTTTGTCAGCAATTCAGAAATATTGTTGTGTCTTCAATTGTGTGTCACAAGGATTACTGTGACCAAAGAATCACTTGTGTTCAGTGACAGACATGTGTGCCAACGCATAAAGCCCCATCATCAACTGCTCTTGAGTCGGTGGGTTAAATTCCTTTCCAGAAGGCTGGATCGGTTTTCACAGACCCTGAGTGCTCTGAAGCCCTCGTGCAGGGTAGGTCTCATTTCAAACCAGTTTCTCCTCGCCCACACATCCTTGAAATACAGTGCAGCTAATTAACAGCGGCATATCAGTGGCATGCTAGTGCAACATCACCACCGGCAGAAACACTCCACATTCAAGGGGTTCTTGTGACTTACAGGGATAAGCATTGATTTTTAGCATTGATGTGTTAAAAAGCAATTCTGAGATGTTTCACTCTCCATTGACAAGAGATCAAATGCAAATGCATATTAAACTTTATCTACTCTAAGATTTCAAATGAAATACATCTGTTGCAATGCACAGACTTAAACTCCTATCATGTGCAGATGTGACTATGCATGAGTGGTTTCCACCAATGCGAGAATATGCAGCAAAATACTTTGGAGTACTTGTGTAATGTGAATGAATGGGGTTTTGGGTCTTGGCCGCTGCTGTTACGAGTCCGGAGGGGATGACTTTCACATGATGTCTTTGAGCTTATGGAGGTCATGGGATGTATGGCACTAGTAGTTTTCCCCTGCCTATTACCAGAATAAAAATGTAAGGAATCTAGGGCTACGAGCTCACATGTCACCTTAGTTTCACTGCTATGAGGATTAACCATGTTTTGCAAAGTTACACAACACCTATGTTCGGAATAGCATGCTACCACACTGTTCCCACCATTTCTGCAGCAAGTATGCTTAGCAAAGTATGCAAATGTTTGTTATGGTTGGAACACACAGATGGGCTCCTACATTGGCATGGTGTACACAATGCATTGTGCTAAACTTCACCTTCAATTTCCAGTATGAGGGGATGACCTGAAAGTAATATCAGCAACGATTTTTTACTTCCTCATTTTTAGATGGGATTCCTAATATTTAATATTTAAAACAAAAAACAAATATGAATTAAAAATACAAAATAACTAGTTAAGCCACATGGAACATACTGAGGTCATGTGACAACAATGTAGCACACTATTGCTACTATTATTGTTGCATGCATAATTTTATAAAAAAAAAAAAAACATGTATACAGTGAAGTATTCAGGAAGTCTGCCATGCTTGTATGGCAGTTTGAATAAAGCCACTAGCTTGACAAACAAATGTAATTTGACCTTTAAATATTTGTCAAAACTCATGTCTTTTTGGGTTAAACTGTTTTTATTTTTAGTTACTTAATGGACCTTACTGGAGATTTAAAATTAGTTTTTAATTTAGTTTAATTAATTTTTAATTTCATTTAATTTTTAATATATATTTAAAATATATTAAATTATATATATTTATATAATATAATATAATATATATTATTTACTGTTGCCAAAAGTTACTATAAAGAATCATATCAACTTGTGGAAAATGGGCATCCTATGACCCCTTTAATTACTTTTTCTGATAAAATGTAGTTTTTATTTTAAAATTGACTTTTTTTATTTTGCTGATTTTGTGACTAATCTAGTTCAAGTTGTCTGCTTCGACAAAACAAGTCAGTGTTTGTAAACTAACTTGGTGTCCGAATTCCTTGTTGCATTGTCCTCATTTTTTCTCGTAAGTGTCATATTCTGTCTGCACATTGCCGTTAGTACGCTAGTGTCTCTGAATGCCTGTTTGGATATCAGTGTGGATAAGAGCAGGTGAGGCTTCAGACGGAGGCAGAGGTAATGTAATCTGGGTGTGGCGTCCATCTTTCACCCACACATAGAGGTATCTTTGTCTCATCTCGCGACTGTCTCCACCGGGGAGTGAGAAATCTGAGCTGGCATGTGTGTGTGCGTGTTGGACACTGGCAGTCCCACTGAGCCATCTGCTGTAGCAATGTGTCACTGTAATTAGGGCTGGATGGCTTGTGTCAGATAAGACTGCTCCTTTACAGCTCCGTCTCCTGCAGCTGCACACGCTATCAACTGAACAACGCATGACCGGCGGCCGTACACACACTTCTGATCAGCCAGTTAAAGGATCTCATTGCAGGCAGAATCATCATTTCCTGAAGGAATGGCTCACCCACAAATGACCTATTTTGTCATGATTTACTCGCCCGCTTACGTAAAAGGAGTGATTTTGAAGAATGTCTTAGCTGCTCTTTTCCACACAATGAAAGCGGCTGGCGATTCTAAGCTTTAATATCAAAAAAGAGCCATAATATCGTAGCAGTAACAAAATGATTTATGCTTTTGATACACTGCCATGAGGGTCCGCAGGGATCCTTTCTGTTATAGTGTTTCATCTTTTATTTTATTTATTTTTTCGTGTATGTTTTCATGTGTTGGTTGGTTTACATGAATTTAAATGGGTGGACAGAAGTTTTATACGTATTCATTTATTAATTAAACATATTAAATTATGCTAAAACATTTTTAAATACACTACCAATTAAAAAGTCTGTAATGCTCACCAAGGCTGCATTTATTTAATAAAAAAAAACAGTAAAAACAATAATATTGTGAAATAATATTACAAATTAAAATAACTTTTTTTCTATTTTAATATATTGTAAAATGTAATTTATTCCTGTGATCAAAGCTGAATTTTCAGCATCATTACTCCAGTCTTCAGTGTCACACGATCCGTCAGAAATCATTCTAATATACTGATTTAATGCTCAAGAAAATAGTTGTTATTATTAGTTGAAAACAGTGCTGCTTAAGATATTTCTGGAAATGTTAAAAAACAGCATTTATTTAAAATAAAATTAGTTTTCTAATAAAGTATATGTCTTTACTGACAATTTTGATTACTTTAATGCACCTGTGCTGGATAAAAGTACTAATTTCTTAAAAAATATAAAATAATCTTATTGACAAAAAA
This sequence comes from Sinocyclocheilus rhinocerous, assembly GCF_001515625.1. Lineage (NCBI taxonomy): Eukaryota > Metazoa > Chordata > Actinopteri > Cypriniformes > Cyprinidae > Sinocyclocheilus > Sinocyclocheilus rhinocerous. The sequence goes on from NW_015633534.1 coordinate 499,735, forward strand.
AAATTGTGTATATTATAGTTATATTTGATTTAGATTTTATAAATAATCATATTTTTTCTAACAAATAATAACATTTTATTAATAATAACATGCAAAACATCTTAAAAGGTTTTCTTGTCAAGAGACTTTTTTTTTTTGTCATTGTGATATCAGGACAGTTAACTGACATTTTTTGCTTCATGCTCACAAAAAAAAAATCAAAATGAATCCTAATTCATTTATTATAATCATGCTGATGTGTATTCAAGTCAGTGTATTTATAAATTGCATTCTGAACGTTTTTTTATTTTTTATTATTGTTATTAACTAAATAATTAAACTTCGATCTGTTCTGACTTGAAATAGTGCTCTAGTAACATGGACTGATTTTATGATGATGTGCCTGCAAAGTCTCATACCTGAACTTAATGATCTTGATGCTTTAAGGCACTCGTGTGAGGCTTTCACATGCTCCCGGCTGCAGCCTGCGGCGACATATATCAGGATGCATCAGTACTCTGGATCCAAAGCACTCATTCATCTTCATTTACAGGAAACACGATTCAGCATCAGGGATGGTCTGGCATGAGGGATTGGACATGCTATATTCCTGTAGTCAATATAAATAATGTTTGCTACTTTACAAACAGGTCTGTTAACAGTAAACATGCTGAACTTGAGGAGGCAATTTAAGGAAATGAATCTTAAATAGAAATCTTAAAGGAAATGAAAATGTGTGCTTTTATTGAAGCTCATTGGTGTATCTAGTTTCTTCATCTTTTGGCAGTTTCTGAGGTGGAAAATTACCATATCTACAGTGTCAGCCATAATTTATACATTAATATGAAGCTTCTTTACATGAGCATATGAGAAATGCTCAAGGGAGGTCTGTTTTATCTTCAATGCACCTCTGCAGGTCGTTTTGGCATTTAAGTTGAAGCTGAAAACGTCATATTTCATATTTTTCAGGTAGTTTATTGAGGATAATCTTATGAGAAAACAATGCACTTAGTGTAACGTAACATTTAACTTGCAGATAGCGTAAGCAGATACACCAAACTGTTTTGTGCAAAATGCAAAGATGTATATTTAATTAAATCTATTTTTGAAAGTAATTTCATTCATCTTCCCTACTTGGCTGGAATGACCTTTGTGTGTGTTCTGCTGCCCTCTAGTGGTCTAATGAACCGCCTCCTCATAACCTTACACGAGTGGATAAAGACTCCTGTAGTATGACATAGCATTGTTACAACTACTTAAATTAAATTATAGAATTGTATTTAAGCATATACGATATTTAAGTTGTATCCAACTGTAACGTTTTAAACAGTATGCTACATTGTTGTCATGATCGTCACGCTATTCATTACATTATGCCATCGTTATCATGTCATAAATAACCTTTGACATTTGTGAAAATGTCTTTACTTTTGGCAGTTCAATCAAATAAGTAAATTTGTCGCTGAATTAACTTAGCCTACTTAATTCCAGTTCATTTGCTACCGAATGAATTGGCATGAGTTGGTACTTTTGTTTAACATTTATTTCTCTGCTCTTTTGAAAACTAGCACTGTATCCACAATCAACTCAGCCCCATCATGTGTGTTTGCTTACTCATTAATTTGCATTCTCTGCTTTATAATGGCCTCTAATACAACATTAGCTTACTTCCTGATCGCAAAAGCTATTTTCCTATAAGGAAGTAAACAAGTCCTGAAAGGTTACATCAGGGTATAATTATGCACCAAGGTTGCGTTCCAAATAACAGGCTTGCCAAGTGTTTATCACGATGCTAAAGCAATGTTATAATAAGTAGTTTTGCTAAATGCCTTAAAGGGACAGTTCAGCAAACAAATAAAAATGCTGTCATTTACCCTCGTCCTGTCAAACCGGTGTGACTTACTTTCTTCTGTGGAACACAAAAGAAAAGGTTTTGAAAAATGAAAGGCTGAACTTGGAATTTCTGAGTGAACCTTTTCTTTTTGTAGTATGTTCCTGTCCAGCGTTAAAGGGATAGTTAACCCAAAAATTAAAATATACTGTTAATTTACTCACCCTCAGGCCATGATGGGTGACATTTTTTCCATCAGTAGAACCGTAATAAAAAGTCTGGCAAGTCTGATTCTTTGCCGTGAACTGGTTCATTCAGACAGTTCAAATAACCGATTCACCAGTTCATTTACGTAATCACGCAATGATGTAACATACGGAAATCTATTATTAAAGCACCCAATAATGATGTGAAACATGGATGATTTACATGTCATTTTACATAAACAATAAGAAACAAACTTCAATCTCGCCCCGTCATTTAAGTGCTGGGTTCACGCATGCGCATATCAGCAGCGAGTTCATCGTAAAATCATATATGCCGGTATTTCGGCTTAATTTGAGTGAGTGACTGTCAGGCATCCGAAATTGAATTTTGACTGAGCAACTTGTAGATCTGTGCTAACTCAATTCAGTCCGATTTGGTAAATTCAGTTCATCTAGCTCACTAAAAAAGAACCGGTTCAAAAGAATGATTCGTTTGTGAACTAGACATCACTCTGGACCGTTTGTCTGAGGCTCTGGATTACAGGTAATAATGTTGTATATCCACCTTAGGCCTTAACTACTATGTAGTTACATCAAAAATTAAGTACAATGTACTTATTGTGTTCATATTGTATTGCAAAACACTTTTGCTGCTATTGAGGTGGGATACGGGTAAGGTTAGGGACAGGTTTGGTGGTATGGGTAGGTTTAAGGGTGGGGTAAGGTGTAAGGGATGGGTCAACTGTGTAATTATAAATGTAATTACAGAAATTAATTACAGATGTAATTACATGCAGGTATTTTTAAAATATAAGTACAATGTCAAAACATGCATGTACACAATAAGTGCATTGTACCAAATTATTAATTTAAATGTAAGTACATAGTTGTTAAGGCCACTTAATATAAAGTGGGTCCCCACCTTATTCCTAAACACATAAGTAAGCCTATATGGGCAAGACTTCCGGTTCATTAGCCGCTATAGGGAAATAACGAAAAGAATAACAATGTGCAGTAAACGGTAAAACTGCTTGCACTACAAACCAGTGTGTTCATAATGAAGATAATACACTAAAATAATATGATAAGACACACCAATTTGCAATTAGGTTTTGTATAGCTAAAAATAGCTTGGAAGCAAATAAGACCGGAAGCAAGTTTACAAATTGCAAATTTACATTTTTACGGGAAGAATAAGGTTATAGTTTCTTGCGCAGACCGACTGTTTCGCTTCATAAGACTTCAATATATCATCAGGAGACACGGGTATTAATTTTGTGTTGCCCGATGTTTTTTTGACTCTCAAAATAACGGTAGCGTTGACTTTTGCATTTTATGAATCACCAACCAGAGTTTCAGCTAAACATCTTCTTTAATGTTCTATACTCAAGAAAAAAAGTCACATACATCTTGGATGGCCTGAGGGTGAGTAAATAAAAAATTTTTTTTTTTTTGGGTGAACTACTCCTATAATCCGAGCAGGTTTAGACAGAGCAGCAGATAACAGAGTGAGAGTTAGTAATAAGCAGAAGAGGTTAGAGGAGGAGGAAAGTTACAACCATTCAGTATTCCTACAAACACAGACCATTCTCTCTTCAGATACAGGCACTGAAGAAGCACAGCTGTGTTTGCTGAGCACTGAACATGGAAGGAAATCTGCTGAATTAAGGACACATCCGGAAGGAAAGACATGAAGACGCAGAGGACATAGGAAAGTACAGATGTCATGACATTTATTCAAGGCATGCTACAATTAAAGTTGATTAGGAAAAACGTCAGCAGGGTGGGTAATAAGAATAAGAATAATAACTCTAATAATGAGTATGCATAATAATAAGCCATTCATAAACAGAAAAAAAAAACACTTTCTACAAAAAAATACAAAGAAAATCTCCACTCAATCATGCACTGCAAAAATTAGAAAATATGTTTCTTTAATAGTTTATCTTCTATTTGCATTTATTACATCAAACTCATAAACTGGATACGCTCATGTCTCTCCCCAATTCCCACAAGTCACATAAACGGCTTTACAAATGAAAGCTGGTACTGGTATGATATCAAAATACAGAAGACAAATTGTGTTTTTATGTTAATTTCCATAAATATAAAAACCAGTTCATATTGGTGTGTGTGTATCTTGTTCCCCGAAACCATTTTTTGGCCAGGTTAAAAAATAAAATAAAATAAAATAATAAGGGAACACATATGTACAGACAGCATTTGTTTCCTTTTGGTAGTGAAACATTCATAAAAACTATAAATTAGATATTTCATTGCGTGTCAAAGCATCCCGAGTTCAACTCAGGCATTTCTGTATGTGCGCTGTGCTTGAGCGACACCTCAGTTTGCTAATTTAGTCTAGCCCCTCCCTTTAATGCAAATTAGACAGTTCAATTAGCATAATTATAGCCCATAAATTTAGTCATGAGAAGAAAATAGAAAGCATTATGGCTGAAATTTAAAGATTAGATCGTAAGGGTCAATTGCATCATAATAAAGCAATAAAATATTTCAGTCTGAACAGTGCTGCATTAGTTCCAATTCAATTAAATCCTTTGGTTTCAGTGGTTAGTTTGTTGTTATGGTCTCGTATGCTTTAGAGTAAAGCTTTTTAATGGAGTCGATGACGATATCAGCAAAAAGTGTAACCGCTTATCCGTTTTACAGATCGTGGCGTCTATCCGGAGCAGTTCATGAAATACAGAAAGCGAAAGGCGGTTCGAATGAATCCATAAGGGCCTGGTAACACATTCAGTATCACAAATGAGTCTCGTTTGACGGGGGGAAGGATATGGCTTGACCTTTCTGAGGGAAACGAACAGAACAGACTGCGGGACACTCGTAACATGATCGAGAGTGGAAAATACAAGAAGTTTGTTGGTTTCTGATATACAGCCAGGAAATAAGTTACAAATAAGCTAGATGAAAGGCACATAAACTTTGGTCCTGCATTATTTGTGACTTTTTCAGTAAAAAACCTGGAAAAAACCATACACGTGTGTAACTGTTCGCGTAAGCGCGGATATCGATGAGAAAATGTCTTACAACACAGCGGAACGTTGTTGCCTGAGTCAAGACGTGGTTGGAAAATGTTACGCTTCGAGAAACAAAAACGAATGACTTCTTGTGACTTCTGTGACACGTTTATGGAGTCTGGCTTTTCTCCTGTTGATAAATAAAAAGCATCGCAGCCGGAAGCAGATCGACTTCGCGTCTATTTCGCCTTCCGAGCACTTCTGACGGACCTGACCTCTAGCGATCGCTCTCGTTCCCGTTTGCACACATCGGTGGATGTTACAGACCCAGAACTGCTGTTGTGAAGAGGCAGAGTGACAGACAACAATCTTGAACCAGTTTTCACACTCTTAATAAAGAAAATCAACAAACCCCAAAAAAAGAACAAAAAGTATCACAACAGAGCAAGAACGAAACAGGCCAAAACCCCTAAAATGAATCAATTATAAGATACAGTAAATAAGATACAACTCCAAAACACACAGGCGGAGGCCTCAGACATCAGCATCACGCATCAGCATCATAGCAAAATGGAAGGCAGACCTGAACACTTAGAGCGAATGCTGTGGGCTTCTGGGTCTCTGTGCGCTTGTTCCGAGGCAAATTTAGACTGATCGTATGTATTAGGAGTTTCATAATCATATTAGAATGACAGAACAGAGATGATATCAAGCAGATCACACTGTATGATATAGTCCAGATATTGATTTCAGAGTGGTCCTTCGCCGGCATCGCATTATGGTTTGTGGGAGGTTGCCAGAATGCTGCTATATGGTTGCTGAGATGTTCGGAGTGGTTTTAATGCGTTGCTATGCGGTTGCTAGGGTGCTCTGGTGGTTGCTAGGTGGTTACTTACTGGCCCAAAGTAAAAAGAGCCCACCTCCAAATCTCAAGATTAGTGGTCGACCCATATAGATTTTTTTGATGGCCGATATCTTAGAGAGCATGGTGGCCGATATAAAGCCGATATATCACCACACTATTTCATTTAAAGATAGTAAAACACATGCATAACAATTGCTAAAATTAAATTTATATTTATTTTACATAATATTTACTGAATTTTATCATTTGAAAATTAATAAATATGAAAAAATTTACTTAATTAAAAATAAATCTGTAAAATAAATACTTTTAATTAGATGGTCATTTTTTATGCAGTCAACAAATGCACATTTCAGAGGATCTCACAGCTGAATTCAATAAAATTTGCAAGGTTAGTCAAATTTACTACATACTCAAAGACTTTAGTTTAAATTAATTGTGTATTTGCTGACACTTGATGAGGAAGTATTATAGTGTTTGCTTTTCTGTTACCAATAATAGAAAAGCAAACGCTATAATACCGTTTAGTATGGTACTGTGTAATAATTTATTATTCAGAACTGGTAAACTAATGAAGATGGAGGACGGGAGCTGTGTGCGTTTAAGCACTGACGTTCTCAGCGCTGTCAGAATAAATGTCCCGCGCGCCATCAAAATAAAAGTCTTCTGAAATATCGGGTAAACAGGAATAAAAAAAAAGCCAAATATCGGCCGATATATCGGTCGACCACTACTCTAGAAACAACTTGGGTGGCTCCTTTAATGTAAGTCACTGGGAATTTTTTTTTGCCCGTTTTAGTATTCGTCTGGCAAAAAAGTGTGATCACTTAGAAAAGAACAAAAACTTCACAGATGTGCTCATAACAGCTCAAATTCATACTATTTAATCAGAACAATACGCAAGCTTACAGCAACCTCTGTCTTCGAGCGCGAAATATTTATATCAGAGATTGAGGAACATTTTTTGGCCTAGAAAGGCTTTATGTAACAATGGTACGCGGGTCTAGCATACATATGTACACACACACACACACACACACACATCAGCGAGGGAGAATAGAGACCCACAGCATGCTCTGAACATCGTTGAGTTCACCGTTCATTTTTCTAATAAGAGCATTCACAGCACCATACATCATAACTTACATCTCATTTCATATTAAGACCACATGGTACTGAGTCCCCACAAAAATGCACATCTATAAGAGCTACACAACAAAAAAAATAAAAATAAAAATCAAGATCAAAATAAATCAACCCTCTCACCAATCCCACAAAATAGTACATAAGATATTTTAGGTAAAATTTCTAAAACCTATTTGATTATGAACACATAATAAGGCACGTAATAAGAAATTAGGTAAATACACAGTAAATATGATTTTTTTTTTTTTATGATTTCTTGAATGATTATAGTGGTACAAAAACCCGATGAGGTTTTAAATTAGATTTTTTTTTGCACATCTATAAGAGCTACACAACAAAAAAAATAAAAATAAAAATCAAGATCAAAATAAATCAACCCTCTCACCAATCCCACAAAATAGTACATAAGATATTTTAGGTAAAATTTCTAAAACCTATTTGATTATGAACACATAATAAGGCACGTAATAAGAAATTAGGTAAATACACAGTAAATATGATTTTTTTTTCACCATGATTTCTTGAATGATTATAGTGGTACAAAAACCCGATGAGGTTTCAAATTTGATTTTTTTTTCTCTTCCATAAAAAAGAACAAATTACCAAAAATAAGTAACTTTTTTTTTTTTCTCAAAAAATCTTGACAATCCTTAAGATATATAGACCTGAATAGTTTTGCTTTAAGACTGTAAACTTCAACAAAATTCAATTTCTTTTGAGAAGTGAAAGCGAAGTTTCGAATCGCTTCAGGTGAAATCAGTCAAAGACAAAAAAAAGTCACTATCCCTTGCCTTGCATGAACATGAAGATTCTTGATTTATTTCATAACTGTGACTCAAACGGATATTAATAGAGGATATAGCACACAGGCACAGAAGCTGCTCCCTTTAGATGCTACTCAACAGGTCTACGGTGACCTTCCTTGGAATGTTAAGGCCAGATTTTCACTAAATGAGACAGCGCCTTGCTCGCACGCACAAGGGAGTCATCATATATCATCATATATGAGAGAGTCCTGATAAAACCGGTAATAATACACTAGTACTAACTAAACGCATACATATAGAATCAGCTTCTGCATGTGCACACCATTGCCATGTTCCAAAACCTAGTGAGCTGTCTACTTAGACAGCATTTTAAGGCATCACAGGCATGCTCCCGGCACAAAGGCTGTTCCAGCCTTCTAAGATATCTAATTTTGGCCAAAATCTAAGGCAGCATTGCATGTATCCTTTGTGGATAAGGCAATCCCAGAATGCACTGGGAAGCTCATTCAAGATGGTGGGCGAATCAAGGCAAATGTCGATTATGAATAAACGTATAATTTCCTGAATACAGAAAAATATACATTTGTTTGATTAAAAATGGTTTATTTTGACTGCAGTGGCGATGTTTCGTATGAGGCCAAATACCCTAAAATTGAATCAACTGATTCAGGAGTTAGCATGTAGCTAAGCTAATGTTGCAATAACCTGTGTATAAACATAAAGCACACGTAAATATTGAGCATTTTCTATGTATTTTTACATTTACATAGTGTGTGATATTTGTCGCAGTGCACTGCAACATCTCTAGACTGTCTATAGTTAATAAAGCCAAAGTTCCAAATTTGTCCATTTGTCCTGTTGTCGGAAGTAGCACAAAAGCACAGATTACATCAGAAATAGTGCCGCATCTAACGTAGACAGAAATGGGCTCTTTTTATTTTGTACTGCATTATCAGCTTTGCAACATGCTAACATCTAACTGAACTAAAATCAATAGAGTCCTCCAATGCCAGGCTTCAAATGCTGCTCGAAACTCGTAATGTATCAATTTTTGAATGGAATCTATGGAGGAAATGCTAGTTTTGGTGTGAGCTATATTTGGATCTTGCTGCCAAAAAATCCACAGGATTTTGATGGTCTCCGTCAATGATTATTGACTGTTGCAAGTATTTCCATGATGTCAAGGTCTTTGTGTGATTGGCTTACAAGATTCATCTAAGTTGACCGTTTTTTTCCCCAATGATACAGACTCAGAGTTTACCATCTCCACCTCTCGAAGAAAACCTCTGGTCTGGACTCTATTGGAGGCGTGCAGCAGCTCGCTAGGTTTTGGAAACTAGGTGGCGTCTCCATATCATTCAGAGTCGCTCTTTCCTTAAATATTTGGTTTGGTCAGATGCAGAGGCATTTAGTGTGGGACTGCAAGGCAAAAGAGAGTGCCGCCCTCTTTTTTTGCTGTGACTCAATGGGCTTCACTACAGTTTCTACAGAGCCCATGGCTGCAAACTCTCACACCTGTGGCCAGAGCCGAGGAGTGAAAGAACAAAGTAAAGAGCACAGAACCTTCTGCCCCTGTGTGGAAAGATGGAAAACAAGAAGAACGAAAGGAAAAGACTCAACTAAGAGCAAGAAGGGGAACAGAATGGAGGAAATCATCAATTTCCCATCGAGATCACGGGCTATACCATTCACATTGAGAATTTCACTTAGGAGGCGGAGCCTACTATCAGGCTGGGCATTGCTGATTGGTGCGTTCCAGTAAGGTTGACAGCTGGCCGCGAGTTTTCTGGAATGATCGTGCATGTTTGAAAATGTTCGCCCCGGTTCAGAGGAACCCAATCGACTGGACAATGACATTGCAGATGTTCTCTGACAGCATTGCAGGTGCAGAGAGCCCACGAAAGGCTCTATAATATGTATTATAAAATTTTCATAATACAAGAAAAAAACAAATCACGCCATTCACTATCTATTCACAGATGCCTACCATCTGGCTATACATCTTTGCACAGTAAACAGATATGAGGATGCCAAACATTCCCCACGGTGCCTGTCTTCAATTCAAATCAATCAAAGTGCCGAGAAACAAAAGGTTTGTAAGCCGAAACAGCTGCGAATTTTGAATGCACTCATTCTTGAATCCATAGCACTCTTGTTTTAATGCTACTCTGAAGAAAAAGGACAAGCCCATTGGTCGAGGCCGTCGCTACAGATTCTTTTTTTTTCCAGCAGCACCTTGATGATGACGTCAGCGACATTCAAACGGTGACTGTGCGTTCAACACATCCCACGGGAAATGGGACGCTCCGTTGAAACAGCCAATGAGAATGAAGGTGTCGTTTTTTGGGGGCGGCACAGAGGAGACTCCGCCCTCACTTAGGTCTGGTGTAACAAGGCCATTGGGCTACAGGAGCGTCAGTCTCCAATGTAATCGGCAAGTGTGCGGTGAAGAAACTTTCTCAGCATTGACTTTTTTGAGAATGTTCACGTGTTAGTTTGCGTTTCACATCAACGAAGTCCTCGCCAATCGACTAAAGAGGGAGTCCTACTTCCTCCACACGGAGGTTCCCAGAAACGTCACATTGTCATGGATATCCCATGTGTCTCCAGCCCTGGTTTCGTGAGAGTAAAACAAACTCACTCTCAGACTGTCTAAAGGTTCTGCAGTAGTCTCTTATTTGCTTTTTTTCTTTCTTTTTTTGTTTTTTTTTGTTTGGAAATCTCTAAAACTACCTCATGAATATCTGTAATGTTTTTTTAGAGTTTGTCAGTCAGTCTTATTCTCTGAACGAAACAGTCAGACTGCTGAAGGTAGAAGGGCTGGTATGGGGAGGATGGGGAAAGGGTGTGTTTGTAGTGAAGGGGGTGCTAGATGGTGGATTTGGAGAAGGACACTCGCAGATGGTGGTTTTCTCCCAGGTCGTGGTTGTGGAGGTCGATAAGAGCCTGGATGGCTTCTTCCACCGAACCCAGCTGGATCAGTGCCATCTTGCGGTCCTTCCTATTAATCATATATGGATAATGAAAATCAGACACTGGGTGATCCTGAAATTTAGGACCAGTTGGTCCAATGAGAAAGAAAATGTAAAAATCTTTTGATCACATTTGTGTTGGTTTAGAATGGTTTTGAAAAACATTTACAGCATTTCCAACAAAATTGTTTCAATGACTGCTCTAGTTTTAATGACTACTCTAAAATTGTCATGTGGGGTAACCATCAACTAAAAAGGTATATTACAAAAAACACAACTTAAAGGGATAGTTCACCCAAAAATGAAAATTCTGTCATCATTTACTCAAGTGAAGAATGTTGGTAACCAAACAGTTGCTGGTAGCCATTGACTTCCATAGTATTTTATCCATACTATGGAAATCAATGGCTACCGTCAAATGTTTGGTTACCAACATTCTTCAAAATATCTTCTTTTATGTTCAACAGAAGAAAGAAAGTTATTAGTTAATGATGACAGAGTTCTCATTTTTGGGTGAACTATCCCTTTAAACAATGTAAAAAAGGAATGTCCTTTTCTGCTCCTAGAGGGCCACCTAGCTACACATGCTTCCCTAGCAAACTTAAAATCCCTGTTCACTTTTTAGAAGATCATATAGACAGTGTTTATAACATTCCATTTATGTGTTTTCACAAAACAACTCATCCTTATCGGCCATGTTGTCTTGAAGAAAGGTACAAGCAGACTCTTCCCCGTGTGAACAAATACTTCTTAAAATAAATGAAGGCTGAGAACAAAAACAAATGTGAAGAGAACTCACTGGAAAAACTTGAAGGCCTTGACTGTGTATCCAGAACTGGCAAACAGGTCTTTCAGAAAATCATCCGTAGTGGAGGGACTGCAAAACACAGTGTTTACAAAGGACAAAAAATAGCACCTTATCTGATGCCAACAATAATGCAAAACTTCTAGTGGAGTCAAACAACCGCTAGTATGATAATATGTGTGGGGCGATATGAATAAAAATCATATATCATGGTATAAGTAATTTTACAAAACTGTAATATTATGCATCACAATGATGTTTCTTTTTCTGGAAATTCAAACAACAAATGTTTTATATATTGCAATGCAGCCAATGTCTATTTTTCTGGTGACCCCCTTCCCCTAATTATGCTTAATTAAGTTAGTCCAGCAAAACTGGGTTGTTTTTTGTAGCAGTTTTGTAACATGCTGTATTGAGCGTGTGGTGCCCGATGTGTGGGTGTGTGCCAGTCACTCACGGGATATTTGAGAGGTGCAGGGTGGCGGAGGGAGGGAAGATGTTCTGGAAGTTCTTGGAGCCGGGCTTTTTGAAGCGGTGCAGCGGGCTCCCACTGAAGTCTTTGGTCAGGCCCTGGTCCTCCTGACCCTCCCTGGGGAGCTGCACCGTCTGGTGCTTTGAGATGGTCACACGGATCACCTTACCGTGCAGACGCTGACCGTTCAAATGGCTCATCGCTTCACAAACAAACCCAGAGATAATGTGTTACAGATAAGCTTTAACCCTGAGACACATCATATTACACTTACACTGAACAAATCTTTTTCTTACATTTGAACAACAAAAACTCATGCATAAGAGTTTTTTCCCCAACATTTTTCACTCATACTCACACACATACATTTTGGCTTCATTCATAAAACACAAGCAGAGAGCGAAGTTCTGAGTAAATCATTTTGTTATAAAATGTAAACAATTACTGTATCAAATTTTGAGGAATTCATTGTTAGGTAAATGTGTGTAAATCAATAGCAAAACCATGCCTACATAAATTCCTGTGTAAATCATATATGAAGCCATTCTTATGTCAATTTCTGTGAATAATTCACCAAACCTTTTTATGTAAATTTGTGTAAATCTTTTAGAAATTGATTTATACATAAATGTACTGTATAAAACATTGATACAACCATTCTTAGGTTCGTTTCGTTGTAAATTAATAACAAAACTATTCTTAAACTTCTACTAACAATGAACTGTACATTTTTCACAAAACCATTCTTACCTTAATTTAATTTAAATCAATAGCAAAACCATTTTTACATAAATTTCGGTGAAAATTGTGCATAAAATCATTCTTATGCAAATTTCTTTTAATAGTTTTGTGAAACATTTTAAAGTAAATTTGTGTAAATTACTTGCAAATTGATTCAAACACAAATTACTGTATAAAACTTTGATAAAAACAAAGTTAATTTTTTGTAAATTAACAGCAAAACTATTCTTACATAAATTTCTGTGTACTGTACATTTTTTTGCAAAATCAATATTATGTTAATTTAAGTCGATGGCAAACTTCCTAAAAAAAAAGATTTCCTACTGTAAATATATCAAAAATTTTGATAAGTAATATGCATTGCTAAGAACTTCATTTGGACAACTTTAAAGGCGATTTACTCAATATTTAGCTTTTTTTTTTGCACCCTCAGATTCCAGATTTTCAAATAGTTGTATCTCGGACAAATATTGTCCGATCCTAACAAACCATACATCAATGGAAAGCTTATTTATTCAGCTTTCAGATGATGTATAAATCTCAATTTCGAAAAATTGACACTTAAGTCTGGTTTTGTGGTCCAGGGTCACATTTTGTAAATTTCTGTGCACTGTACATTGTTCGCAATTGTTTCGTAAATTTCTATGTAAATCATTCTCAAAAACACAAAATTTACACGCAAATAATGTGCAAAATCTAAGTGTAAATTGTAAATGTAGAATTTGATATGAAAGTTTACACAAGAATGTTTTCACAAGCAATTTACACATTAATTTTTTCATCCACTCCTAAACAATTCAGGCCGACAACCACCATGCACCTTTGCATTAAATCAATAATTAAATAAATAAATCCATGTTTTTTTGTTTATAGCTACGAGACAATAAAACATCATTATCAAGCATCGCAATCTGCAATCAATCAATACTTCAGAGCATTCGCTCCTGCATTTAAATATGGTTATCACAACCAAACCTTTGCAGTGTGTACAAGTCCTTTCATTTCTCTTTGCACCATTTCATAATCTATTATTAAATTGCATCAGAATATTCCTATGTATCTAAATTATGAGACATTTAGTAGAAAAAAAAATGCAATCTTTATAAATATTTCATTCATGGTTCTGGCTACATCCACCAGCGATACAACCAGATTGATTTGTAGCTTTAACACAGACACAGAATACGCCGATAAAGACGCCTGATCAAAGAATGAAGAGAATGTATCGAGATGAAAAGGATTTCAGTGTAATGCCTGGCGTACCGAGCTGGGCTTGCGTGGCGTCTGCCATCTGTATTAAGGCATTCTCTTTCTTGTTGAACAGAATCTTGACTCGGTGAACATCTCCATACACTCCTGCCGGGATAAAAGAGAAATTTAGACTGTTCATGCTCAAACACGCCGTGAACACAATTTACAGCAAATAACCCGCTATCTGCCGATCTCAGTGTTTCATTATTGAAGGCAGAGGGCGACAGTAACTCCTCACATGCTCAGATGAGCAAACATTTTAAAGGATATCACTCACACTAAGGTCTGTCTCTGATGTTGACAGTTATTAAATTGTAGGGACAATAACAATGGCTCACACTGAGCGTGTGTATGGGAGAATCTGAACATTCATATGACGGGTCACAATCTGCAAATAATCTCCCGACTGTGTGTTTGTAAGGAAATGGTCTCATCGCTCAGCTTCTATCCTCTACTGCCTTCATAAAATCAGCCGTCTGCTCATCTAATCTGGAAGAGTAATAAATTCGTCCTTACCGAATAAAATGAAGAGCCCGTGTGGTGTTATGCTCTGCAAGAGATGGGACATTATCATAGAGATCACTCAGTACTGAAATGTAAAAAGCGCTGGAAAAAGATGAAATGAGTATGTGTAAAATGTATGAAGAAACATTAATAGATGTGGTGATTGACACTGATCACTTCAATGTGAGTGCTGGTCACTAACGCTGCAGAATTAAATGAAGAAAGTGTCTTGTGACATCAATTGCTGAGACTGAATAAAGATGCATGAAAATAGGTTTGGATTAGCTCATATGACGAGAAAAAAGACTGGAGGGAATCACTGTAAATGCACTGATATTTATGGTCAGTGAGTGTTTATACTCCTATCATAGTCTCTGTGCAATACTATAAGCAAAGTAATGGCTCAGATTAGTCCAATAGACCTATACATACACGTACATTTTTAACAACAAAAAAGCATTTTATGCAAACATACATACCAGAAAAAAACTACAAATAAGTGTATATTTATACCATTATATATTTTATATAAATAAGAAAATAGATATTCCACAAAAATGTGAAGCAGCACAACTGTTTTCAACATTGATAATATTAATAAATGTTTCTTGAGCAGCAAATCAGCAAGCAATATTACAATGTTTTCTGAAGTATCATGTGACACTGAAAACTGATGCTGAAAATTCAGCTTTGATCACAGGAATAAATGGCATTTTACTATTTATTCACATAGAAAACAGTTATTTAAAATTGTAATAATATTTCACAATTTTTACTGTATTTTTGATTAAATAAATGCAGTCTTGGCGAGCAGAAGAGACATCCAAAAACTTAAAAACAAATTATATTATATATAATAATAATAATAATAACAATTATATATATATATATATATATATAATTTCTGGATGACAGTATCTAGATATGTAGTCTAATTATCAGTATCATCCATAAAAAACAATATTGGTGTCAACATGTAAAATAATAATAATAATAATCATCATCATCATAATGTTCATAATAATAATATTAATTATTATTATTATTTAGGCAAGTTATAATACTATTAATTAGGAATTAGGGTTATTATTACAATGAACTAACCCTTAAAAACATTCTTGTAACTAGAAATAAAATAAACAAACAGAAAGGAAAAAATACATATATTTCAGAATATATATTTTCTTTTAGATTAACTTGATGTACTAATATAACTAAAAATTTCAAATGAATAAAAACTACACAGACATAAATAATAGAAATGACAAAAACAACAAAATGTCTAAAACTTTAAAATGAAAAATAGAATATAGACAGAGAGACAGACAGAGACAGACAGATAGACAGACAGACAGATAGACGGACAGATAGATGGACAGATAGATGGACAGATAGACAGATAGATGGACAGACAGACAGACAGACAGACAGATAGATAGATAGATAGATAGATAGATAGACAGACAGACAGACAGACAGACAGACAGACAGACAGACAGATAGATAGATA
Organism: Sinocyclocheilus rhinocerous; assembly: GCF_001515625.1. Classification (NCBI taxonomy): domain Eukaryota; kingdom Metazoa; phylum Chordata; class Actinopteri; order Cypriniformes; family Cyprinidae; genus Sinocyclocheilus; species Sinocyclocheilus rhinocerous. The sequence goes on from NW_015633534.1 coordinate 515,762, forward strand.
GATAGATTAGATACATAGATGGATAGATGGATAGATGGACAGACAGACAGACAGATAGACAGATAGATAGACAGATAGATAGATAGATAGATAGATAGATAGACTGATTCAGAATTTTGACAAACCACTATGGTCTTAAATGCTTTTTGAAGGGCACTTACAGTATAATTGTAAACTCTTTCCTACAGCTGTAACCAATTTTATGCCATATAAATGAGAGATTTGTGGTGAAAGGGCTCACAGAGAAGGGTTAGTCGCTTGTGTTGACATCAGTTATGTCTTGGGATGGTGGTGTTGAGGGTGGGGGGGAAACTCACTTCGGGGTTGAGGTTGGAGACGAGGAGCACAGAGTGGATGGTGGTGGGGGCCATGCCGTGGATGGTCATCCGTCCTGTCATTGCTGATGAAGGGATGGTGAGAGGTCCCAGAGCACCAGGCATCGTCTGCATAGACAGACCTGAGCGGAGCGCAGCCCGGCGGGAGGAGGGCAGATGGGGAGAGGAGACGGGAGAGGAGGGGTAACGTAAGAGAGAGGAAGGGAACCTACTAGAACAATCGTCCGTTTTCATAACCTGTTGCCGCTCTTTCAGATAAACAACATAATGTCTTCTTGTAATAGCTTATTAAATCAATGTGTTCAGGCATGCTGGGTAAATTTAGTCCAAATGAGTATTGAATTGGATGGTCGGGGTAGTAAGAGGTTTAAATAAAGCCAGCAGAGATCAGGGTCAGGAGTGTGAAAACAGAGCCAAGCTTGAGGGTGAAACAGCATTCACAACATGCTTAATATGTGAAGGACAAATTATTTGAATTGAGGGAAAAAATATTCAGTGGTAAATAATGTAGGATGGGAAGATCTGATATTAAAATACTGATATATTTGTAATGATATTAATGGTACTTTTATTTGACTGAGGCCTTGATTATGCCATAATTTTTGTGACAGAAGTGGAGAAAATTATTTCATTTGGAACAACTCGAGGGTGAATACATGTTTAATTTTCAATATGTTAAATAATACACTTCTGTTTGAATGTTTGGGGTCTGTATGATTTACAAAAGTTAATAATTTTATTTGGCAAGGATGCATTAAATTGACCAAAAATAAAGACATTTATAATGTTATAAAAGATTTCTATAAAAAAAAATGTTGGTTTCCACAGAAATATTAAACAGCACAACTGTTTTCAACTTAATAATAATAATAATAAGAAATGTTTCTTGAGCAGCAAATCAGCATATTATTATGATTTCTGAAAATGATGCTGAAAATTCAGCTTTGCATCGCAGAAATAAATTTCATTTATTACAATAGAAAATAATTATTTTAAATTGTAACAATATTTCATAATATTAATGTTTTACTGTATTTTTGATCAAACAAATGCCACCTTGGTGAGGAAAAGTGATTTCTTTCAAAAACATTTTAAAATCTTACAGACCCCAAACTTTTTGACAAAAAAAAATGTTGGTTTCCACAGAAATATTAAACAGCACAACTGTTTCCAACTTAATAATAATAATAAGAAGAAATGTTTCTTGAGCAGCAAATCAGCATATTATTATGATTTCTGAAAATGATGCTGAAAATTCAGCTTTGCATCGCAGAAATAAATTTCATTTATTACAATAGAAAATAATTATTTTAAATTGTAACAATATTTCATAATATTAATGTTTTACTGTATTTTTGATCAAACAAATGCCACCTTGGTGAGGAAAAGTGATTTCTTTCAAAAACATTTTAAAATCTTACAGACCCCAAACTTTTTGACAGCAGTGTATTTAACTCATATTAAAATTTTAAATTATAACATTTTTAAATAAATATTATGTGATTAATATTAAATGTTGTCTTTAAGAAAACATTAATTAAGACTTAAGTAAAGCTGCACAGTGACTTTAGATATTACATTTTATTATATGAAAAATGTAATTAAAGAGCAATGTAATACACTTAAATTGGATGCATTGATCGCATCAATCAAAACGGTGCGAACCAATCAATAGCCAATTCCGAATGCAAAGCTTTCAAGCTGTTTTCAAATGTAACGTCAATACTTCTGTTTGTGTTAGTCCCTCTTCACTTTGCTCATTTTGCTGGTGTCAGTCTGCAGATGCGTCTTGCAAGTGGCTCAGGTAATGACACTGTAATACCTCTGTTATTCAGTCTGAAGACTGTCGTGAGCCGCACGACGCTGCCTCCATTACTGAGATGAGATGTGAGAGTGTGACTGTGTCGGAAAGCTTACCTGCCTGATGGAAACCGATAGCAGGGGCGAAACCAGCCGCCCCGGGGTATGGAGAGGAAATTATCCCAGGAGCCCCTGCGCACACACACACACACACACAGACACACACACACAGGGTCAGCAACTGCAAACAACTGATTTATAAAATGAGAGCACAAGCACATAACAGGATAGTGATAGCAGTGTGTGTGCATCTACACTGACATAAATGACACCTATTCTTGAGGCAAAAGATTTTAATTAAAAAACTAAAATTCATTTTGATATTTCTTCGGGGGTGTAAAATTATACTTGTATCATTGTGATGCAACTGCTTTGATAACAATAAAGATAAAAGCATTGTTACCAAGATAAAAAATAAACCTATATATATATATATATATATACAGTGGGTACGGAAAGTATTCAGACCCCCTTAAATTTTTCACTCTTTGTTATATTGCAGCCATTTGCTAAAATCATTTAAGTTAATTTTTTTTCCTCATT
>NW_015633534.1:518695-519099 GCF_001515625.1 Sinocyclocheilus rhinocerous
AAATGGCTGCAATATAACAAAGAGTGAAAAATTTAAGGGGGTCTGAATACTTTCCGTACCCACTGTATATACACACACATATTAAATCAGTGTATATCCATGATACTATCTGATTATTTGATGTAATTTTTATGTATGTCACATAAGACTGCGTCAAATCCAACAGTATTTTTAAGCATGATGGATTGAGGATTCATTTCTGACTAGTGCTGTCAAACGATTAATCACGATTAATCGCATCCCAAATAAAAGTTTTTGTTTACATAATATATGTGTGTGTACTGTGTATATTTATTATGTATATAAATATAAACACATGCATGTATATATTTAAGAAAAATATGTTATGTTTATATATTAAATATATTTATATATAATATAAAATATAAGAATATAAATATATA
>NW_015633534.1:519521-521064 GCF_001515625.1 Sinocyclocheilus rhinocerous
TTTATTTTGGATGCGATTAATCGTTTGACAGCACTATTTCTGACATATATAATATTGTAAATATATTGTTCATTGTTATCAATGGGTTCCCTGCTATGAAAAGCAAAACAAATATTAACAAATAAAATAAAAATTCAGATATTTTTTGACTGTTTATGAGATGGCTAATTTGTTAATGCATTTTGTCATGTGATGCAACTCACAAAAATTTAATAATATTTATGAATTAATACATTTTTACCCAAATAATAATAATAGTGACAATAATAACAATTTATTCAAGGTGCAAGAGCAATAGATTATTACTTTCTATTGAGTCATGAAATTTTTACTTTTTTTTTTTTTTAATGGGTAGAAAATTTGTTCAAAACCAAAATGAACACAAAGAATACATTAATTAACTCTTGGCACATGTGTTTTAAACTAGATTTACATATTTTTTCATTTTCTTTCCTTTTTCTGCAGAATTGTCATTGACCCACTCAATAAATTTGCTTTATAAAAGAAAATATAAAATCACTAACCCTGTGAGAGCCTTAAATGATATTAACAGTATAACCGCACAATCTATAAAAGAGGCGCACATACATTTGTCCTGTACTCCCTATATCATCACAGTTTTATTATCATCCTATAATTTTAAGCTGACTATGGCTTGCTGAGACATGCACGTTCATGTAATTCACAATTTGCCCATGTAATATCTCGAATTCCCAGAAGGGACCAGCTTAAGTATGACACCATTGTTTAAAATGGATTTATTCAGCCTATTGAGATGTAAACCACCACAGAGCTCAGAACAAGCAGTGTACGTACATTTCAAAACAGTCCTACCGACAACAATAAAACATTTTCATGAGGGGTGTTGCGGAAGAAGACTGACAAAATGGCAGTGGTCTAATAAAAGCTGCCATTTCAACACCTTTTATTGCTTTAACATGCGTCTGGAGACGTCATCGAGCGCCCCTGAGATTCCTGCCTGCACCCAGAAACAATTCATCATCTCTGATTTACAGACACACACACAAGAATACACACCGGCCTTATCAGTATCCACACCGCCTCTCGCTCTAGACAGCGCGAGTGATTTACCGAGCCTGAGACAACAAGATGCGTGGATGGGCAGCCACAGTTATCTGCCGCCCCCTCTGACAATCACACACACAATAAATCTACCCTGCAAACACTCTAGCCCACAGAACTTTGTGTGCATGTGCGATAAGGCGTGCCCTTTGATAGTGTGCATGCAACCAACCGATAGCATTATAATAAAACACACGTGGATCGCCCAGGTAAAGAGGAAGTGAGGAAAATATCTGTGTTACACTGCTATTTCTAATGGAAATGAAGTTTATTAGATAAACGGACAGGTTTGATTAAAAAAACAAAATGTCAGTGTACACACACAAAAATGAATGGAATATTCCAAGTTAGAATATCAACAAAGTATAGGGTCATCACTTGCTCAGAAATGGATCCTCTGCAGTGAATGGGTGCCGTCAGAATGAGAGTCCAAACAGCTGATAAAAACATCACAATAATC
>NW_015633534.1:521125-521449 GCF_001515625.1 Sinocyclocheilus rhinocerous
GAGAGTCCAAACAACTGATAAAAACATCACAATAATCCACAAGTAATCCACACCACCCACACCACTCAGTTAATGTCTTGTGTGTGTTTGGAAGAAACAAATCCATCATTAATAATAATAATAATAATAATAATAATAATTTTTATTTATATAGCGCCTTTCCAAAACCCAAGGTCACTTTACAAGTCAGGTTTAAGAAACAGAAACAGATAAACATCAAATCCAGAAGACAGAACACATAGCAAGAGCTGAGAGTAATACTTACAAACTTAGATTAGAGATACATGAGAATGTAGATAAACATCCATAACAGGGTACAAATAC
>NW_015633534.1:521596-521788 GCF_001515625.1 Sinocyclocheilus rhinocerous
TGAATGAAAGAGCGGAATCAATGAGAACACCAAGATTGCGAACTTTAGTGGAGGGCATAATCAGATCACCATCCAGATCCATCAGTTGACTAGAGAGCTTAGATACTACAGCTTTAGAGTCAATCAGAATTACCTCAGTTTTATCAGAGTTAAATTTAAGGTAATTTGCCTTAGAGTTCCTTGATGCAATTA
>NW_015633534.1:521811-528928 GCF_001515625.1 Sinocyclocheilus rhinocerous
TAACAAATTGTTGCCTCCCGGTCAAATAGGAGGAAAACCATTCAAGGGCTGTGCCAGTAATTCCAATTGCTGAAAGCCGTGAGAGGAGTATCTCATGACAAACAGTGTCAAAAGCTGAGCTGAGGTCTAACAGAAGGAGAGTGCTGAGAGCACCAGAATCAGAAGCTAAGAGAAGATCGTTAAGTTTCAGTACTGTGTAATGGATGAAAGTCAGACTGGAATGGCTCGTAGAGGTTGTGTGCTGTTAAGAAGGCCTGTAACTGGGAGAATGAGTGATGGGTAGTGACAAAGCAGGCAAGCAGTTCTTCAGTAAAGTGGTAGGTGCAGGATCAAGAAGACTAGTAGAGGAATTAGACAGCCTGATTCTCTCATCAACCTCTGTGGGGACAAAATTAGAGAAGCTATGAGCATGGCATAAAGAGAGAAGTTCAGTAGTGGGAACAGAGGTAGGGTGTTGAGAGGTATGAGATGTTTTACTCTCTACATTAAAGCGTTTTAACATAAAACTGTCACTTCTGGCTAAAATACTAGTCCACAATCCATAATAACTCTTTCAGTAAAAAAGCCCATCCTCTGTTGTCACCCACATCAAAATCCACCTGCATATTTGTTCAGAACCATTTTGGACAATTTTCACTTATAAACAGTGCTTCCATCTGGGCATATTTCTCTCCTGATTCAGATAAGACATATTTTCACTAGAAAAACCAGTATTGTGGATAAAGGACTCGTATTTTAGCCAGAAACAATAGCTTGAAGTAAAAAAAAAATTTCTTAATGGTGGATTTGTTTCTTACAAACACAGATTTTCACTTCACAAGACATTAACTGATGGACTGGAGTGGTGTGAATTACTTGTGGATTATCGTGATGTTTTTATCAGCTGTTTGGACTCTCATTCTGACGGCACCTATTCACTGCAGAGGATCTTTTGGTGAGCAAGTGATGGAATGCTACATTTCTCCAAATCTGATGAAGAAACAAACTCATCTATATCCTGAATAGCGTAGGGGGAGTACATTTTCAGGAAATTTTCATTTTGGGTGAACTGTTCCTTTAAGATGTTTTTAACCCAGAATAAACCTGAAATGATCTGGTGACAAATCTATAATCAAAGTGGAAATTTTTCAACAAAAATTGATACCGAATTCATACCAAAGATCCAAATTGACATTTAAGCAGCATCCTAAATCTGACATCCTCTAGCTTGGGACAAGAACTTTCTCAGAGCTAAAGGAAAAGCACAGACTAAAGCAGATGGTGTGTGTGTGTGTGTGTGTGTGTGTGTGTGTGTGTGTGTGTGGTGACAAATCTATAATCAAAGTGGAAATTTTTCAACAAAAATTGATACCGAATTCATACCAAAGATCCAAATTGACATTTAAGCAGCATCCTAAATCTGACATCCTCTAGCTTGGGACAAGAACTTTCTCAGAGCTAAAGGAAAAGCACAGACTAAAGCAGATGGTGTGTGTGTGTGTGTGTGTGTGTGTGTGTGAGTGTCTGTATCTGGGTACAAGTTGTCTCTTTTATCTAATACGCTACCAGCTTCAACACACATGCTGACACCACAAAACTTCCTTGGAGAAGATTCTCCAATTAGTGCAACATTTGACAAACAGATATTTGGTATTGAAAGTATTTTTACTTATTTTAAATATTAAATTCAAATATCTTCAAATGTCTTTACACCATATTTCATGTGTCAAAATATTTATCACATGTCCTGAATCTGATCATGTGGCCTTGAGCAAGTGAATTTTGGTATTATGTGGGATGCTGTGAATTTTTGCTATTGTGTGTGACGGTAATGATGTGTGATGGTAATAACATATTTCAGTTTTTGGAGAAAACGTTGAGTGGTCATGACAGCAGTTTTGAGGAAAATGACTATTGCTATTATTATTTTATTAAATATAATTATTAAAAATATAACTGCAACATATGATGAAAAAACTTAATGTAGAATTTTCCTGATTTTAACATCATAAATATATTATATATAAATTCTGGAAAATTCTTTCAATTTAATTTCACCAAAAGTATTTAAAATATATAAAAATAAAAAATCTAAAGCTGATAAAATCTATTCTTTAAAACTAGAACAATATATATATGTTTCAAATCATCAATAGGAGACAAAGGTTCCCCTAATCAAACACTCGCCCATATATTTCTGTATGTATGTGTATGTGTCCTACCAAAAGCGGTCTGCATGCTGGGGTCCAGCGTGGGCTGCCCGTCCCCTGAGGGTAGGTCTAGACGTGTGAAGTCCCTGCTCTTGTCGTTGTTGTATTTCACATTCAGACTGGTCAGCTTGGAGAATTCAACACGCAGAGTGCAGCAGCCGTTGTAGATGTTCTGCCCATCCAAAGCCTGACACAGACATAAAACATTAAAATGCAATCTCTCACAAAGAAATTATAGTTTGCTTAAATACAAACAAGCCTATTTTAGAACAATTAAATGTTTTGCACATTTTTCCTCTAGAATTCACATGTACTGATACGGTCTATAATGAAAATATTTTTATTTTCTCATTAGATTCACCCAGCGTTGCATGTGATCTATGCAGTCACGCAGACAGCCGAAGCGTGTTTGTCTTTCTGATCCCAGGACATTGGACTGTTCCGGCACATTCTCATTGATTACACCTGCTCTACTTCATTACATCAGGGATTAATGGAGCCTGAGCATCTCCTCTCAGTTTTTCTATCTGTTAATCAATATCTTAAAGCAAGCGACAACCAAACTCCTAAAACAGATCTAGAGGAAGCCGCAGTCACAAGGTTTGTATCTCCACTGAGCCCTTTTATTGGTTCCTGAGAAACGGGGAGGTCAATGTGCAAAACCAAACGGAATGAAAAGCAACATGTGCAGGGAAAACGAATCAATATAAACTCAACCTCAAAATACATTTGCAAGAAAAGAGATCGTTTTCATTTAAAAAAGTAATCTTTCCCTGTATTGGCACTGAGTATCAGCCATTACAGTGACAAAAATAGCTTTCTCTGGTCAGTTTACCCATAATCTCCATCTCGTTATGGCCATTTTGGATATATGAACCTTAGATAAGAAAACAAGATCTCCACTCAACATGACAGAGTTTGCCTCTTAATCCAGTGCGACATTTTCATTATTGAATTGTCTGTGTAGGCCTGAAGCAGGTTTGGCAGGGCGGAGGCGATGTGAAATAACTTCTCCCATGGAGCCAGTTCATTTAACTAAACCCTGATGACAAATGCAAATCACATCTAATCCTGACAGTGGCCTGAGCAACGGCAGGGAAGAATAAAGAGTTGGTCTGCAGAAGCCTGTGCTGTTGGCTTTAAGCAATCAGATGAACAAATTCTGACTGTTGGATGATAAAATGATCTCATTGTCTTATATTTAATGCCAAATCTACACTTTAGATTATCGTAAGGACTCGAGGGTGGGCTCTTTTGAATCTTTTGGGCTGATAAGCAACCACCCCACTCCAACCACCCTAGAAACCACATAGCAACATGCTGGAAAACACTCAGAACACCTTAGCAACTGCAATTCAACACCCGACCATTATAGCAGAAATATATAGACTACCCTTCACAAATCTGAGGCTGGTTAGAGTTTTTGAAATAAGCCCCTTAAGCTCATCAAAGCTCTTTTGTCTGATCAAAAATACAGTAAAAACTGTATTTTTTTTTACAGTTTAAATACTGTTTTCTATGTAAATATATTGTAAAATGTAATTTATTGCTGTGATGCATCATTACTCCAGTCTTTGGTGTCAACATGATCCTCCAGAAATCATTCTAATATGCTGATTTTCTGCTCAAGAAACATTTCTGATTATTATCAATGCTGAAAACAGTTGTGCTGCTTCATATTTTTCTAGAAACTGTGATACACCTTTTTTTTGATGAACAGTTTTGGGTAGATTACTTACAAATTGTAGTTCGTTACTGATTCCAAATTACATGACAAAAATTGTAGTTAGTAACGTAATCATTACACATTTTATATAATCAGACTACTTTTTGATTACTTTTGACCTAACTCATTTATCACATTGATTTAAAAAGGATAATCTTGTATCATATTGACATAAAAATACAAAAAGAAGGAAAATATATTCCATTTGCTGTTATTAACATCATGAAGTGCATTACACATTATATTATGTCAAAGTTTCCCAAACTGGGGTTTGTAAAGCAACAGCAGAGGCTTTGTGAATTTAACGAAAAGCTAATAATTAATTGAAAAATGTCAAGTTAAAATAAATATTTTCAAAATTACAACAATCAAAATAAAACACTTGAAATATTATATCAGTTTACCCTTAATGTCATGTGGCCATGTGAATAATATGTAATCATGTAAGTAGTCTGATTACAAATATTTTAAAATGTAATCTAACCTAATTACCGATACTTAATTTTTGGAACCTGATTATGTAATCCAGATTACATGCAATCAGTTACTATCCAGCACTGTTGATGAACATCATTTATTTGAAATAAAAATATTTTGTAACATGTCTTTACTTTCACCTTTGATCAATGTAATGCATCTTTGCTGAATAAAGCTATCCAGTAATTAAACTTTTGAACGCGATTGTACGTAATTTTCATGTAATGTAAAAATGTACTTAGTGTTACATTTCTGCAATTGATAATCAATTGTGCTTTTCCAGCCAAATATGCTGAGAAAGTAAGGCAAATTTGTGAACAACTGTTCCTTTTTTGCAGCAATTTTAAACGAGGAAGGGGGGCTTCATCGCCCATTTAAAAAAAGACCCCTGTCCCCACCCCTCCTGTTACACTAACAAATACTCTCTTTGTGCAAGGAGGCAATGCAACATGGCAGCCGCACAATAGATAACACCCTCAGACCAGAGGAGTAATTACTTGCTAGCTCTTTTTCCCCTGGTGAGCTGCATTGGCATTCATTAGATAACCTCAACGGTGACATATTAATTACAGGGGCGGTTTGATTTGTGCGGTCTACTGGGAGCTGGTTTTCCTGCCGTCTTCCTGTTGCTTGACAAATTTTCGGCTCTGCACCAAAAAATACCAGAGAGCACCAAAAATGAGGTGATGGAGGACAGGTGTGAGCAGCCTCGTGATTGATGGTGAAGCTTTGATTATACGGCGCGGCCGAGCGATTAGGAAGCAGAGCTGACCACAGATAAACCATCTGTCTCCACAGACAGCCTGAGGAAATAAAACTAGCGTGAACTAAAGCTGGTTGCCAAACCAATTCATCCCACCAATGAGATAACAAGAGCATTTTGTGGGTTATATTTCAGTACTGACCATTTTGGCGTGATGTGCATTCATTGGATCTGCATACTGAAGCAAGGCCTGGAACTGGTTGTTCTTGGTGAAGGTAATGATCTTCAGGACCGTTCCAAATTTTGAGAAGATCTAAATTAAGGAGAAGACAAGAACATTAAAAACAGACATGTAAGAGCGTCTAGTTTAAACCAGCCCAAGGTGGTTTGCTCTTCTTTAGTCTAGCTGGTCACCCAACCTGACCAAGGTGGTTTTGAACTGGTTTAGATGGTCAGCCGACTGATAAGTGGCCAGAATCCCAATAAAAACCAATAAACTAGACCAGTCTCCAGTGGAAACCAGCCTTTTATCCCGCTGAAACCAGTAAACAACCTCAGGCTGGTTTAAGATGCTGGTTTCCAACACTTTTGCGTTCCACACGACTGGGTTACATGAAACCTCTGAACACAAGCATTTTGAGCCACTTTGACCTTGTAGTTTTACAAGATCACTAGGTGATAAAGCAGGAAGTGTACATGGTAAACAGTGAAAACAGTGCAAGCAAACAAATAAGGTAACAAGTATTTGAGACTACAACGGAAATATCCTGCTTGATATATTGCGGAAAGCAAAAAAGGACTGGCTTTTTTTCTCTGCGTGTCATTATATTACTTGATATACCGATCAAGTGCAAAGGTAATTTAAAAAGCATGCTGATATTGTAATAAAAAATATTCCCAAATATCAAAATGAAAGTTGGTATCAAGTAAAAATTGAATCAAAGGCGTTTGAATCAGAATTGAATCAGGAATCAGGCCCAATTTCCAGACCTATTTGAGATCAATGACAAGCGTTATATGAAAGAATCATAACATTTCTGTATAGTGTAGTTTTACCTGGTGTAGCACTTCTAGAGACACTGGGTAGTAGAGATTCTCTACGATTAAACGAAGCACAGGACTCTGTCCGGGCATCATTCCACCATCACTGGCTGTCGCAGTCCCAGAGAGAGTCATATTCCCAGAATGCATTGCATTGACAGCTTGCAGAGCAGCCTGAACCCTCTACAAATGAGACATACAGGGTTAACATTCTCTAAACTCTTCTAAAACTTTACACTCATGCGGAGTACACGCAAATACGCCTCAATCTTACTACTGCACTAGTGGGTATGCCAGATTCCCAAGGCACTAAAATGCACTATCAGCAAATGACTCTGTAATGAGCCGTTTTACATACTGTAAAAACGAATAGCTCTGGGTAAAGCAAAAGAATAAAGGAGGCACTAAATATGCAGAGATACCATTTGCACTAGTTCATAAAAAGAAAACAAGCTAAATAATGTTAGGGTTACGTATAGGTTTAATGTTAGAGCCTGTCAGGAACATAGGGGGGCATTTCCACCTATAAACAAGGTCAGAAAGTTTCTTTTTCTTTGCCACTTTATGACATAGCAAGGTTGTTTCAGGCTGTCACAGCTAGATAGCTAGAAAAAACTTACCTTTAAAATTTTTTAAAGGTTTTTTGAAAAAAAGGGAGTACAATTACATGTTTTGAAGGTGTAAGGAATCATTTACTTTCCACTTATGATTAGTCAATATATCAAACACTAAATATATATATATATATATATATATACTAACTATATATATAAATAAACTAAATGTACAACTAAATGTAATTTACAAAAAGCACATGCCTAAAGGTGTGGTCATTATATTATATAACCAAGAAATTAATATTACTTTCTACTAATGGTTACACCACATTAAACACTTTGGTGATGGTGTGTGTGTACATATACACTGCATATATATATATATATATATATATATATATATATATATAACATATGAAAACAA
>NW_015633534.1:528938-556188 GCF_001515625.1 Sinocyclocheilus rhinocerous
CTGCATATATATATATATATATATATATATATATATATATATAAAACATATGAAAACTAATATGAATACAAAAAGTATATATCTACAGGTGGGGTCAAATTTCTGATGTCAATACTGTAGCCATACATGAAGTCACTTTCAAACCCAGCAGCTTTCGGTTGGTGAATACAACGAATCTGTGTAACCAATGCAAAATCTGCATGTTTTTTCATCCTCGCACAAAACTCCCGATCATGCAGATTCCTCCTGAAATGACTGAATTTCGGCCATGAAATTTGGCCAAGCCTCAATAAACGTGACAGCAACTTAAGAACTGAATTTAAACAAAATTATTTTTAAAGTATGTTTTTATATAATCTTGGATAACGTCATCTGTCATTAACCCTACTATGCCAGTGAAAGAGGTGTTTAAAAGTGTTTGGAGTGACAGTAATTCTCACCCCCTGATTGGGCAGATTATCAGTCTTGAGCTCACGGTGGTTGGAATACTGGATGTAGACGGGCTGGTTGCGGACATGGGGTGTGGCTGTGGTGTAGTAGTTGACCATGGTGATTGCTGCTTCTTCAGAAGCCATTTCTATAAAAGCCTGTAGTGCAAAGAGAATCATACTGTAAGTGCTCAACCCTGATAACAACAGCATTCAGATAATTGCACATATGTGGTGTCAGTTAATCCAACTTTTTCTTAGTCTGTTTTAATGCAAATGAAACAAATCTTAGTGGGCTAAAAGAAATGGAGATAAAGAAGAATAAGTGCTGCTCTGCACTTATGGACGGACAATAGAACAAGCTTAATCTTGTCTGTGGCAGGACAATGTTTAATACTTCGAGTTAAAGTATTATTCAAATCACTAACCCTAAGCATGAGCAATACAGTAGTGATGCTTGTCTTAACAGGCACCTCTAATAATTATTCTGACCTCATCAAGCAAGGTGTGAAAGATTTATAGATGCAGAATCTGACAATAAACAGAATCTTTTGAAGCCTCAATCAAATCAAGCAGCAAACAACATATTATGCAAAAGGGGCATTAGAAATCTGTCTGCCTGTCTTTTCTTGTCTAAATATGCCAGTTTCCATTTGAATATGAAAAGATGCTCGAGTGGAAGCGGGAGACTGCTGTGTTTTTGCAGGGCGTCTGTTATTAGATGGACCTTGATGTGTTTGAAAGGATGCACACTTCAGTTTCAGTATCACTGGCCATAACTAATGAAGCAAAAACAGATCTGGACCATTGTCCTCACCATCCCTTATAAAGGAAAAAACAGACAAAATGATTCATCAAAAAATGACTTTGATGATGGTATTTCTTAGTATAGTGGGTTTTTTATAGGTCAGTCTCATGAAAAAAAAGAAATGTCAGGGTCATAATTCAGTTCAGTCCAAAGGGGAAAAAAACTACATTTTGCATAAAGAGAATGATCCCTATTTTAAGACTAACCTTAGTTATTTAATTATTCTTATAATACAAAATAACAATATATATATATATATATATATATATATATACATAAAAAAATTATATCAATACCGTAATGCAAAAAAGTTACATTATCATTACTGTAACACAAATGTGACCCTGGACCACAAAACCAGTAATAAGGGTCAATTTATGGAAACAATTTTTCATACATTATCTGAAAGCTGAATAAATAAGCTTTCCATTGATGTATGGTTTGTTAGGATAGGACAATATTTGAGATACAACTATTTGAAAATCTGGAATCTGAGGGTGCAAAAAAAATCAAAATAAAGAGAAAATCGCCTTTAAAGTTGTCCAAATGAAGTTCTTAGCAAACTTATAAAAAATTAACTATTGATATATTTACGGTAGGAAATTTACAAAATATTTTCATGGAACATGATCTTTACTTAATATCCTAATGATTTTTGGCATAAAAGAAAAATCGATCATTTTGACCCATACAATTATTACACAACTATTGTTGGCTATTGCTACAAATATACCCGTGCTACTTAAGACTGGTTTTGTGGTCCAGGGTCACAAATACCATCCTGTCCAGAAATCCTTTTCTGTTTTGTTAATGCATTTTTTAATGCATCCAATAATTTTTCTCAGTGAAAAGTTTTATACCCTCAAAAATAAAAAGTATTTTAAATCATGAAAAAAAATTCCCATGATGTTTACATTTATAATTTAAATAATATATTATATTTTTTTACTGAGAACATGCGTAATTGCCTAAAATAAATCTTAATAAGTAGTGCTGTCAAATGATTAATCGCATCCAAAATAAAAGTTTTTGTTTACATAATATATGTACATTTACTGTGTATATTTATTATGTATATATAAATACACACACATACAGTATATATTTTGAAAATATTAACATGTGTATACATTTATATTCTTATATTATATGTAAATATATTCAATGTATTAACATATTTTTCTTAAATATATACATGCATGTGTTTGTATTTATATATACATAATAAATATACACAGTACACACACATATATTATGTAAACAAAAACTTTTATTTTGGATGCGATTAATCGCGATTAATCGTTTGACAGCACTATTAATAAGCTTCATTTTTTATGTCCAAGACAATGCCTGAAACAATGGTATTGTCACACCATTGTCCGCACTGAGGAAGTAGGCCTACATTTCCTAAATCATGTTAGTTACACTGTGATGAACTACACAGAGTTTTAACAGTGGGGATATGTATGCTGGTTTTCTCTCATCTTATTCATGCCGTTTAATCCGGAAATTCCACTGCTAAACCAACATGAAAGCATAAGGTGAGGTTTGAGAATCTCAAAATGCAAATTTCAAACCCATCAGTGTTTCTTAAATGCCTGAGGTTCCAATGGTCATGCTGCAAAATGCTTACAGAGCTGAAAGAAAGGGCAGAGATGTGTTCGCAGGTTAATGGAGCACCTACTTGGTTTTTCCCTTTAAGCATCAACAGGTTGGTGACTTTGCCGAAAGGGACTCCTAGTGAGATGACCTCTGCCTCGGACACTTCGATGGGAACTCTGCGGATGTGGAGGACACGGGAGGGGTCACAAGGAGATCGTTCTCCTTTATACGTTTTATCATCAGTGCCATTAGCTGCCAAAAAGGAAAAAGAAAGAGACAGATTATCATTTTTTAATTTTACCAGTTTTCCAAATGCCAAAACTGGCATTGATGTACATGGATATTACAAAAGCAAGACCCGTCAGACACCAAACACTATTATTATCGACTGACTGACACCAAAAAGGTCACGGTTACTAAATATTTTGCAATGTTTTGGCCTCACAAAGGACCCTCAATGAAGGTCAAGAAACACCAGACAAACAGACATGGGCAGAAACACAAAACAGACAATACGACAGTGGTGGGCAACATCTCTGACGCTTCCCCTCGAAACAATACGACAAGCCTCTTACAGGATTAAGCAGGCCTCTGTAGCCTGTCAAGACTCCAAATGGCACCCATTGTGGGGCATTTGGCACTTGGCTATGTCCAGGGGCACATCACAGGCTGGTGACAGGTTTAACAGAGACAGACCGTGGCGGAGTGCCTGCCTCAGCTTTCATCACTTGCAGCTTTCTTTTAAGCTCTTGTGCTGCTTGTGTTCGTCTGATTGCAGATAACAGCATCAAAGCAATCGGTATCAGTCTCAGTGTCATGTGCAAAATGAAAAGATGGTAGAATGTATTATACGTTTATTTTTTTTTACCAAGACACATTACAACCTACAGTGGGCAGACTTGTGGTCATTTGGCCTAAATTCCCATTATTAGCCAAACAGCTAGTCCTGCCCCAAAAAATCACACCATCGGACCAGACAATGACAGACGTCTACATTCGAAATGTTTTCCTTCAAATTGTCTCTGAATATTAAACTTGGTTAGGAGAAAGCATTTTAGCACTGGAAAGTTGCACACTTCACCCTGAAGTAATTGCAGAAGCGAAACAAAAGAAGTGCAGAAATTGCTGCATTGTTAGACTCTCCTATTATGTATTTGTCTAGTTATTGGTAGGTCATGCATGAGCAATGAACTTAAAGGCTCTATTACTGTAATACAGGGAAAACCTATTCAGATACATTAAAATATGTGTTAAATGTTCCTCAGTTTGTATGTGTGTATGTTAGGTAGAAATGGTACCAATTTCTCCATGATGAATGCTGTAGTCCACAAGGACAAGTGAAAGTGAGATCTCTCTCTCATGCACTGGTGCACTCTCTCTTTCCAAAGTTAAGCCTGTCGACGAGAGGAGGCACAGAGAAACAGCAGTGCACAAAAGAAAGTGCTGCCATCAGCAGGACATACAGACACATTTGAAAAAATGAACATGCTCAATACAGTGATCCAGACCCTCCCCTTACAGCCTAGTGAACTGGCTCCTCACAGCCCAGCACAGTGATCCAATCCCTCCCTTCCAGTCCAGAAATCTAGACCCTCCTCTCACAGCCCAGTTTAGTAATCTAGACCCTCCCCTCACAGCTCAGCACAGTGATCAAATTCCTCCCTCAAAGCCCAGTGATCTAGACCCACCCCCCACAGCCCAACACAGTGATCTCATTCCTCCCTCCTAGTCCAACAATCTAGACCCTCCTGTCACAGCCCAGCACAGTGATCCAATCCCTCCCTCCCAGTCCAGAGATCTAGACCTAACCCTCACAGCCCAACAGTGATCACATCTCACCCCTCACAATCAACCGATCTAGACCCTCCCCTCACAGCCAGCACAGTGATCCCATCCCTCCCTCCTAGTCCAGAGACCTAGACCCTCCTGTCACAGCCCAACACAGTGATCTCATTCCTCCCTCCTAGTCCAACAATCTAGACCCTCCTGTCACAGCCCAGCACAGTGATCCAATCCCTCCCTCCCAGTCCAGAGATCTAGACCTAACCCTCACAGCCCAACAGTGATCACATCTCACCCCTCACAATCAACCGATCTAGACCCTCCCCTCACAGCCCAGCACAGTGATCCAATCCCTCCCTCCTAGTTCAGAGATCTAGATCTAACCCTCACAGCCCAGCACAGTGATCCAATCCCTCCCTCCCAGTCCAGAGATCTAGACCTAACCCTCACAGCCCAACAGTGATCACATCTCACGCCTCACAACTCACCGATCTAGACCCTCCCCTCACAGCCAGTACAGTGATCCCATCCCTCCCTCCTAGTCCAGAGACCTAGACCCTCCTGTCACAGCCCAGCACAGTGATCTAGACTCACCACTAACAGTGATCCCATCCCTCCCTCCTAGTCCAGAGATCTAGACCTTCCCCTCACAGCTCAGCACAGTGATCTAGACTCACCACTAACAGTGATCCCATCCCTCCTTCCTAGTCCAGAGATCTAGGCCCTTCCCTCACAGCCCAGCCCCGTGAGCTAGACTCTCCCCTCTTAGCCCAACACAGTAATCCCATGTCAGCTCTCACAGCCCAACACAGTGATCTCATCCCTCCCCTCACAGCCCAACACAGACCCATATCATATCTGATAACCAAGTCCCTTCTCTACCAGCCTGTACCTTCCCACCCCTCACACATCTTAAGGATTCATCTGCTCTCAATAGCCTTTTTCTTCTTTTCCCACCGCTACAGACTTGCACTAACAGACTACTTGTCATTTATAATGCAACATTGACACTAAAAGGAGAAGTATCCATGTGACTAGACAACCAATAAGAGTCAAATCATTGTAGTGTGTGCTTTTGAGCTGTTCAAATGAATCATTGCCAAGGGGATCTAGTGAAATTCACCTCAAAATGGAAATGGGATTTATAACAAGTAACAAACCTTATCAAAGCAGCAGGCTCCAAACAACATGTAGTCCTATGGTGGTTATGATAACGAGTGATGGCCTTCTGGTGTCTGTCTGCAAGCTGCTGTCAGCAAATGTTTAAGGCATTCAAAACCATGATAAGTTTTGGATTCTTCCACAACATAATACAAATTTACTTAAAAATATATAGCAATTTGATTAAAAAAATATGAATGTTTGCTTGTATACCATGTTTACTCATGTATACGCATACTGATTCCTGAACTGCCAGTTCTACAAGCAGATAAAATATAGTTAGTTCCAATTATGTCCTGCCTAGTCTGACGTCTACAAATACAAACCCTTATTTAATACTAATGAGGTCTGTCTTAGTCCAGACCCTGCATCTAGATTCAGTTGAAAGAGATAGGGATAATGAAAAACAAGTGTGCATCTGCAAGACATCTAATGTTAACACACAGAACATGGGTCTGATTAAATAGGCATCAAAACAAAACCTCCAGTGGAATAACGCAATGCAGGCTGAGGCAGTAGCCTACCACATGCAGAGAGCAAACAAACTGAGAAAAGAAACGATTGCATTCATGATATTTTCCCATACTGCAGAAAAGGATGCATGAACACAACGTGCTGAAAGAAAAAAAGCTTTTTTTTTTTTTAGAATATAATACCTATAAACTGCTGTTGAATAGCTCTTAGTCTGCAGTTTTCTTCCCTGGAGGCTCATTAGGAATATAAAATGTGCAAGTTTGAATAAGCTCAATTATGAAATGTTAGCACAGCCTAAAGACGGCCCTTATTTGCACAATCTTGGATACATTTTGCATTATTATACCTGAACCTTTACTGCATCTAGGGATTTGCTTATGATGCATGGATGAGACTCTTATGTGTCCTAGAGACAGTCATCTCGCCACATAGCAGCCACTAGGAGAACAGAAGGATGATTGGCCCACTTTTCCAATGACCCTGTGTTACCATGGTGACCATACACATGACCTATCAAGGCATCTGGCTTCACCAAGGCGATTCATCTCATTGTGCCGTTAACAAATCTTATTGTGTGTTTAATGTGATTAGAGGAACCATCCCTGGATCGAATATGCCACAGGCTTTTCAAGAGGAAATGAGTAAAAAAGGATCTTTGAAATTCATTGGCCATATGTGAACTCAATACACAGGCTGGATTGTGAAAAAAGAGATACATTTCCTACATTAATTTAGCATGCCAAAATTTTGGTAACACTAATAATTTAAGACCAATTCTCACTATTAACTAGTTGCTTATTAGCATGCATATTACTAGCATATCGGTGTTTATAAAGCACATATTAATGCCTTATTCTGCATGACCAATTCCACACCTAAACTTAAATACCTTAACTAAATAATTTGAGGCAAATTTGTAGTTAATAGTTAATAGGGAGAATTGGTCCCCAAAGTAAAGTAGGCTATGACCAACATTTTAAATAAGTCTCATTTGCAAACTTTGCTAAATCAGTGTTTTTAAACAAGAATTGAAAATAACATTTAAAATTACATAAATAAAACTTATTGTAATTATCTATATTTTAATTATTTATTTATTTGATTGACTGATTCATTGATTGAAAGAAATTAATACTTTTTAGATAATTGAACCGTAATCATCATATTAGAATGATTTCTGAAAATTAAAATAGAAAACAGAATCTTTTGTAATAATATAATTTATTATATATATATATATATATAAAAAAAAGGCATTTAGCATTTATGCTTTTATCCGAAGTGACTTACAAATGAGGACAATAGAAGCAATCAAAACCAAGTCAAGTCAAAAGAATAGAGAATGCTATTGTTAGTGGGTCATTTTTAATAATAAATAAAAAGAAAACAAGTAGTTAGAATAGAAAAAGAATAGGGAACACTAGTGTTAGAGGCTCTCTCTCTTTTTAAAGAAAACAAGTAGTTAGAATAGAAGTAGAATAGAGAGTGCAAGTGTTAGAGGGTCAAGTGGTTTTTTAAATAAAAAAGAAAAGAAATAGATCAAATAGAATTAGAATAGAGAATGCTAGAGTTAGAGGGTCAAATGAAGATGGAAGAGGTGTGTTTTTAGTAATATTTAACAATATTACTGTTTCATTGGAATTTTATTAAATACATGCCTGGTGATCGTAACAGTTATCGATCCCACATTTTTTGATTGTAGTGTACAGAAGTATAGCTATAATATACTTCTAAAATGTTCATAATAAATATAGGGCTTGATGACAATATTTGTTTTTAATCTTTTGCCAATTTTTTAATTCACAAAACAGTATTAAGATGACAGAAAATGAGGTTTAATGTTGCAAGCAGGGCACATATGCTAACCACTAAGCCATGGTCTCGACCCAATGACATTGCAACTGCAAGCTTCATTGTACATTTCTTTTCACATTCTGTTATATGAGACTGGTTAAAATCGGTTCAAACTTAAAACTACTCAGAATTACTAGAGTTAGAATAAGGATAAATGTACGTTTTAGTTTGCCTGAAGAGGTGTCATTACATTATACAACTATATTACATTTTATAACAACTCCAAAAAAGTAGACAAACATTAAACTCTGTTTGTGCAACAAACAAAGCCAAAACAGCATGAGGAAGTTATTCAGCAAACGGCAGGATTTCTCCAGCGCAGCATTATCTGTTTGCAGAAAGCATCCGTTTTCCATGATATTTGTCTACGCATCACCCAAGAGACTAGAGACAAATCTTTTCCTTGCTGTCACTGTTAATTCAGTGAATCCCACTACAGTAAAACTGTTGCTAGGACACCACAGAATTCACGGAATGCTGTTCGCAACCGAGCATTCTGCGACTTCCCATCAACAATTCCCATATCTGACATTCCTGGAATGCCGTGCTTCACCGCAAGCGTTACCTTTGCGCCGTTCCACCTGCCTGTCGCTTTGTCACAACCCCTCCCAATGAAAAGTCAGAACGTTTATGATCCATCATGTGCTAGAGTAAGAACAGAGTAGGGTTCAGTTTGATAAAAGCTGGTTACACACTTACACACACACACCCAAAGCCCAGTCAAACATGTCTGATCAGCTTTAACTCATGGTTATGGGCTGTACTGTCAACTTTGCCTGGAGCAAGAGGGAGTATGTCAGGTTTGACAGGGCAGAAATGCTCTTGTATTGTTCTGGCAGAGTCGTCCCAGTAGACAGCAATCAAGTGTGCATGTGTTTGCCAAGGTGGAACGACTCCGAGCCTTTGGGCTCTCATATGCTTGATGTGCCGGAACACAAGGTTTGCTTCACATGGGAAAAAGGATCCGGTCCTACATGCTTTTCAGATCGCAGGCTCTGATGTGCAGGAGTTCATAAACACAGCCGTAGGAAAAAGCAGTGACTGCAGGATCAGGGTTGGGGGGGGGGGATAAACTAAACTCAACTAACTAGACTAACAAACTAAACTTTGTTTAGTAGAGTAATTAAACAATCAAAACCTTAAGAAACAACACAACTACTAGAGATGCAACAAAAATAGAAATAGTCGGCTATGTTGACGAGTGCTGGTGTGAGGCGGTTATGAGATTTGAACGACTAGTTTAAACAAGTACAAAGATTTTATCGCTCATACCCAGCAACAAAAACATGTTCCAAGAATGTTTTGCTATTGCTCCCTTAAGTTATGATTACATTTTTTTTTTCCGGAAAGTTCTCTGAACATTCAAAACATCTAGTTTTTTTAATGTTTACATTTTTTTTTTTCTCATTTATGTGAACGTTAAAGGCAACATCAATGGGAACATTCGGTTTTATTATTTTGCAAAACATATGGGAATGTTACTTGAATGTTCTCCAACACATTTGAGATGAGTTCTGAATTAAAATGTTTCAGAAATAGTTTCCAGAACTCAAGTATAAATACTGTTTTTGTGCTGACATTTTGAGAACATTATTAAAGACCAAACAACTTTGAATGAATGTTCTATCAACATCACTGGAGAACCTTGCCAGAACATTCTAAGAATATTCCCTATTAGCTGGGCAACTTCTGGAGGGAAACAATGGACAGCACAGTCATCAATGCTATCAAATGGAGTACACTTCGAAAGTCTAATTTAATTTTAGTGTGTGTGTATATATATATATAGACTATAGTTTAGCTGCTTTAATTTATGGATGGCTAGTTAACAGTTTCCAAGTAGCTTCCCGAAAAGTGTAAAGGACTAGCATTTTATTTTTGCATAATGACAGAAAACATCCTCCCACCTATATGGCTATATGTTGTAAACAGTGAAGTTCAATTAAATATATTTTAAAATAGACAGTATATTCATATACCAAAATATATTTCAAACTGTATCAGAGGCAAGAAAATACATAAAAATATAGGCTAAAAAGCCTATTAGAGATCAAAACTAGATTTATAATGATTTAATAATGTTTTTATTTTATTGTATATTTTATATTTATATTATATAAAAATATTTTTGTAACATTGTAAAGTATGTTTCTTGCTGAATTGTACTCAAATATATTATATGTATATTCACACGTTAGACAACAAATTTTGCTTCAAATGTGACGTTAATGCATTTTCTTGGACAGAAATATATAGAAGAAAATATTTTTAAATGCTTTAAAAAAAAATTATATTTTTAAAATACATTTTCAAAAAATATACAATAAAATATATATTTACGTAAATATATTTTGAACTATATTTTAGCAAATATATATTTTGTTTTTGTATTTTGAAAAATATTTTTAAAAAATATATTTTTGCTGTATATGAGCATGACTAGCTTTTCATTGAACAGCATGGTTTTAATCAAAAGTGTTCAGGCAAGAGTAAAGACACCTTCTAGTAAAATTATTACCATTTTATTAATGAAAACAATTATTTAAAACTATTTTCATCAGCTTTAAACAGCAGGGACTATACTGACCTTGATGTAAGCTACAAAGACTCATGGTCAGCTTTGTTATGGCTCCCGTTTTGCGTAGCAACAACCACGTTGTACTGAGAAGGCCGTTTCGCGTCAAGAAACCCAAACAATGATACTGCTGACTCCATTACAGAGAAAAATATAAGGGTCAAATTCAATTCAATGTAGAATTCAGTGCCAGAACAAATTGGGCTAAATGCTAATGACAGGATATTTCTGATTAACGGTTGACAGATACAGGGTTTTTAATGACTGACCTTACACAAGAAAACAGTGTAACCTAAGGTGGTTAGCTGATCTCCAAGCCTGACAAAGCTGGTTAGGCAGGACTGTTTTGACCAGATAAACCGGATAAGACCAGTAAACCACCTTAGGCTGGTAATAAATCACAAACATAAAACACAAAATAATATTTGAAAAGAGAAAAAAGTGCATTATCCATGGACAAGTCTGGCAGTAGATTTTGAAATTGACAAAGGAAAGTTCCAACACACCCTCATGGCAATTCATAACTACTTTACATTTTGGTGAATTTGTATGAATTAGTACAATCTCAATCATATGTTTTGTACACTGCTTAGGGGTGGAGCTTCATTCTTGTTTTGTTTTTTTAATCATACATTTTTGTACAACTTTAATAGTATGCATTTATACAAATGTGCCTAAGGCCATATGATTGATAATGTAAAAAAATAAGTTATACAAATATTTATTTATTTATGTATAATAAACCAATGTATTTAAAAAAGTATAAATAATTGTAATATATTTTAATATAATTTTAAAATGTATAAAACATTACATAATGAATGGAAAGAATATTTATACTTATCATATATTTAATCTAAAAATATTGGCATTTAACCAGACAAAACCTAGGTATTCAAAACATGAAATCCTACAAAATACTTTCTCGCACTCTAATTCTGCCTTCTGGCTTTGGCGATTCAGTCTCAAAATCAAACAATAAACCAAAAAAAGATCGACTACACCAAGGAAATGCAATGATTCATGGGAAATGCCAGAAACGGCAATACTTCACAGAGAAGTGCAAACCTTGATCTTCAAAACAATACTAGCATCTCTGTTCCTTTTTGTATTTGTATTGCACAACATGCATCCGCAAATCATACCAGTCATTCAACGCTAGACCACATTTAAAGCCGTCATTTTGCAATTATTTCGCCAGATCACTAAAATGCCAAGCACATCTAAAAGCGCGCACTGTGCTGCTTTCATGAGAAGCAGAAAATATCAAAATATAGAAGCTGTCCGGAGGCTATCCCTGGTCATTCCTCTTTAAACTCCCAAAATAATAGAGACACTGTTTCCCCTTCCAAAGCACAACAACATATTAAGGATTATTGTTTACCAGGGGGAGGATGAGTGAGCGAGAGAAAGACAGAGAAGATGGGGTCATTTCACTCTTCCCTCCATTTTATCTCCATTCAGATGCTTAAATAACAGCTAATACACTCGCCAACCATTTCACCACCGCACACTGATCACTGAAGGGTTTGTTTTCAGTGCTGTTAAAAAGCAATAACAATTTCTTTTTATAATACATTTTGTGCCAGTATGATTTTTAGAAGCCACTGTCCATAACATTGCCTGAATTTAACTTAAGACTTAAGATATTATGATTATTACTATTTTTTACATCGAACCAACTGTAGACGCAAATTCATCTGTTTGCAAAAAGTTTGAATAGGCTGATTTACACTTTACATGAAAAAGTATGAAGAAAGTCGACATGAAACAGCGTTTGCTAAAACTTCATTACCTTTTTACTTTTGTAAGATTTCCGAACGTATCAAAATATTCATATTCATAACACACCTGGCTAAAACATAAGGGATAATTTACAGTCTGTTTGTCATTATCGCAAAATAAACCTCTGCAAGCTAATCAGGACCCCAAGGCAAAACGGAGGTTTGTGTGATAATGAGCGGCTGATTGTAGTGTACATTATCCAGCTTATTACTCGCATAGAAAATAAATAAATGGACATGAAATATTGATTTGAGTTCAAATTATTTTAGTATGTAAGTGATATGAGTGAACTAGCACAGCCGCTATATGTAGGAAATCAATTGGCTGGAACGTCATTAGCGCTCATTATACCGTACAATGCTGTAACCAATCAGAATAAAGTATTATTTTGTCTCACTTGTACACCCTTGGTTACATTAGCAGAAAAGCAAAGTCATGTCAGAGGCGGGGAAAGTTATTAAATTTTAATGAAAGACTATGAAACCACATTTGGCGTCAATTGCGAACACTGGTGTTTATTTCATGTGGTCTTTAAATTTGCGACTGAACGTAATACCTCGCATGAATAACTCAACAAAAAGGCTAAGTCAAATCATCTCTAAAAATGGAAGTGATGTTGAGGAACAGACAGTACCTGTGGATGGAGTGGAACTGCTCATGGTAGTAAAGCAACACGAGGAGGCGGAAACAGGAGGCTCTCCAGATGCCCACTGAAACACACGAATATGAAATTTTCAGTCAAAATGACAAGTGGGAATCTGAACAAATATGAGAAACCACCCATAACACCCTAAAAACCACTTATTATGCCAAATTTGGATGTAAATATTTTGCAGTATCCAATTCAAACCTGTAAAACCAACCATGATTAAGCGATATTACAAAAAAAGGGAATAAATTCAAATGTATTCCAAAACGGAATGCTTATTTCCTCGCCATACTCAGATGGTGAGATTATCTGTGAGTTAATGACACGGACCTGTGTGACGAGTACACAAAACCAATCAAAAGCCCCTGTGGCGCATTAAAGGACTGTTTTCAGTGCAGAAGGGAAATTTCAGCAGCGCATCAATTCCTTGAGGACGATGTCTAACAAGCACACAAATGCATCCATTAGCTGCAAATTGTCTGCGAGGGGGGCGGATCAAGAGTACAATCTATTCAGCTATAAGATGGCTGGCACGTGATGCTGCCTTCAGATAGCCAACCTCGAGAGGAAATGTCTCCATTTGTGTTGCATTTCCTGTGCGAGGCAATTACAGCTCAGGGAATACCGTCGTAATTGTCTTCTTGTCGGTTTCTAATTTTAGAGCTTTTTTTGTGACCGTGTTGGAGTTCTTGTGCTAAACGATAAAGAATGTGCAGAATTTAGACATTTTATGTTTGGTTTACTTATTTAAAAAGAACTATTTGGCCAATTCAAAACTTGTATAAACCAGTGTTGTTTTAATATTATTTATACACTTTTATAGTATTTATTAATATTTTGAATTAGTTGTTATTTTAATATTTTCAGTTTTTATTTTAATTTTAGGTTATGTTTTGGTGATTTTGTTTAAGTTTTAGTGATTTAAGTACTTCAAATTAAACTTATTTTATTCCTGCTCCATCAGTTTCCATCTAATATTTATATTTTATTTGTTTTGTTTTTTTAATTAATAACCATATTTTTTTAAAAGTTTTAGTTAATACGGAGGCCCACACATGACATGCAGGAAAAAAAAGGTAAATTGACTAATTTGTTTGCTCTGTTTAAGTAAATCATGTGAACAAAATAATTCGTTCTGCTTCCTGTCCGCATTCTCATAAAACTGTTGCAGACACTTTTCATTGGGTTTAATTTTGAGTTGGGAATGAAATAGAGACATTCTCAAAAGCCTTGCAGCTCTGCATGGAATCTATATTGGTTCATGAGAATGCGGACAGGAAGTAGAACAAATTATTATTTTGTGTGCATGATTTACCTAAAACGAGGGAATAAATTAGTAAATCGTACAAACTATTTAGTAAACCGAGGGAATGAATTAGTAAAACGTACAAACAATTTAGTAAACCGAGGGAACGAATTAGTAAATTGTACAAACAATTTAGTAAACCGAGGGAACAAATTAGTAAATCGTACAATTTAGTAAACCGAGGGAACAAATTAGTAAATCGTACAATTGAGTAAACCGAGGGAACGAATTAGTAAATCGTACAATTTAGTAAACCGAGGGAACGAATTAGTAAATCGTACAAACAATTTAGTAAACCGAGGGAACAAATTAGTAAAACGTACAAACAATTTAGTAAACCGAGGGAACGAATTAGTAAAACGTAAAAACAATTTAGTAAACCGAGGGAACAAATTAGTAAATCGTAAAATTTAGTAAACCGAGGGAACGAATTAGTAAAACGTACAAACAATTTAGTAAATCGAGGGAACAAATTAGTAAAACGTTCACAAGATTGACTTTTTTTTTTCTTCCTGCATGTCATGTGCACAGCTCCGTAAGTTAACAATAACAGCGCTAGTTAAATCAATGTAAGCAATCGATATCCCTCTATTAACTAATGCCAAACTGTACAGTTGTAAACACCAAAGCTTCAGTGGTAAAACCAAAAGCACATAAGAAATTCTAAATCAGAAAAAAACAATATTATTAAATAATTAGTTCTGGTCCTCCAATTTGATTGGCTGAGCAGCGTGTGGAGTTGTGGGATTTTTTTCCTTGAGCAAAGAGGGGGTTTGTTGAAAGTTTGCGAAAGATTGTTGAAAGAATATTTGCAGGATCACTCATTACTGGTTTCGCTCCCCGGTGATTGGAATGAAAAATGGAAATCTTGGAGTGCTGCTGGAATGGACTGATTAAAAAAACGCTTTGAGTGGAAATGTGAAACTGTTTTTGCGCCGCTCACTTTGTTCCTTTTTTTTTTTTTGCTTGATCATTTAAATTATTCTTTATTTAATTTGTAATTGTTATTTGGAACTATTTTTATTGGTGGATTAAACATATGTGATATAACTTCTTGTATATATAACTGTCGTATAAAAGCAATATCACACTCACAAACTGGATTATTGTACTGAATATCTGCAGAGTTTGGCCATTCACACACGTGTGAATATTGCTTAACCATAAAGTTATGAAAACGAAAGGGTCATTTAAAGATCATCACGGTTGACATGTCAGGACCATGAGAATATTAGAATAAGGCCGACCTCATTTACATACCAATGCTATCGGTATATTTTCACCAGTAGTTTTCACATACAAAAAATTAGCCAATCATTTACATTTATAAGTCTTAAAAGATTAAGAAAAATGACTGGTTCATTCTAAAGAACAGAGATGGAGGAAATGTCTCACAAAATAAAATTACAACTGATTTTGCTGCGAGAAGCCTTGACTAATGTTCTATTCAGAAATAAACTGCTACAAAAGGTCAGAGGCATGGCCTGATGGGTAGAGCATGTGCTTCGACATGTTGTGTATGTGGGAGACTTGTGTTCGAATCCAGGTTGGGTCATTTCCTGATCCGATTCGTCCCTCCGCTCCACCCATGTTTCTTGTCTCTCACAGTCTAAATCAATAAAATGGCTAAAATCCCCAAAATGGAAACACAGCCCCTGTAACAAATGTGACCCTGGACCACAAAACCAGTCATAAGTAGCACGGGTAGCACTATTTGTAGCAATAGCCAAAAATACTGAATAACATTGAATAACATTGAATGAATGAATGAGGCATTTAGCGCTTATATTGTGTATTGCTGAACACCCAAAGCGCTTTACAATCATATGGGGGTTTCAGATGTATAAATCTCAATTTCAAAAGATGTACCCTTATGACTGGTTTTGTGGTCCAGTGTCACAAATGGTCAACAGGTATTTGCAGGCCAAACCCCTCATGCATATAGGTAGAGAAAAAAGCCTATAAAGTGCAGCCAAAGCAGACATTTGAGATCTACTGCCAATGTAAATGAGATGAGGCAGTTTGTAGCTCTTATTAATAATGAGTTCATGCACAGGGTCATGCGTGATACACGCAGCAGGTCTGAATGCAGCACAGCATTTGTGTTATTCAACTCAGCCAGGTGTTGTTGGAAGGGAGAGCTCGCTTCACAGGCGGAGCCACCTCTATGCCATCTCCCTATTGGTGCGTTACTGTCACCTCAGCCTACCAGGAAAGAACACAAAGCTTATCTTTGCCTGGACTCATTTGAATTTTGTCTAAAAAAGCAGAGTATGAATATGCAAAAAAAAAAAAGGAACAAAAACGATAGAATCTCTTTACCCATTACAGCTAAGCCCCTCTCTGATGCCTGTGACATTTTGTGTGCTGAGATGAGCTGAGGGTGATGAAACACGACACTGATGCTCAGCGCTCGCATCGTAATCGCCATTTCTCTGAACACGCCCTCTGAGGGTCGGGGCAGGTCACACGGCCCCGCCCTCGCCAACTCCACCGTGCCATTTTCCCACTCCGCCATCGTTATAGTTGAGTGTCTTTAATTAGTCGAGGGCAGAGAGAGAGAGAGAGAGAGCGAGGTCTGATTGCAATTATATCCTTTCACTGGCATTCTCTCATCAGCCTCAAATTCTGTATGAAAACCGGAGCGGTACTCATTACAGAAACGGACGTTTTTGACTTCAATAATGTGCTCTCGAAATAACGAGTGTTTGGATTTTCGAAATATTTGATCATCAGATATTTTTAGAGATATGGCCATCACAGTATATACTTGACGTGATATAAATAGAGCTTCTTCGTACGTCAAGGAAATATGCAAATATAGAAACTCAAAAGGATCTGTCCAGGTCACACTTCAGACTAAAATGAAATGAAAGACCTAATCAATTATATTTTGCATTGAGAAAATGAAGCCATTTTCAGCCCCATTAAGATCTGTTGCATTATTTCTTCCATTCTTTTTATGACAATTAGTCATTTCCCTCCAGTTGTCATTACCGTAATGCAAAAAACCGAATTACTTTAATGTCATCTATGTCAGCCAGCTAGATAATTTTGTCTTGGTGATATATTTACATCAGAAGAATTCTCAAAGCAACAACATTCAATATGACACAGGAAACCAAATATTTTTGCTTTTTACTAGACATACAAAATATACATCAATGTAACGCATGCTAACTAAAACGATAACAACAACCATACATTTTTTATTATACGCTGCAATTTTGTGAATTACAAAAACCTCATCCACACTAGGGGCATAACAAAGGTACAGTGCATCAGCAAACATGAGATTCACGTAAGCTTTGTTCTCACCAATCACAATAACGATAACTATACCTAAATTTTTTAAATCTCTGTTATTCTGTGAAAATAATGCAAACCACAGCAGACGCATAAAACGTACATTAGTGAATGTAAAACTAGTATGCAAGGTCACACCAAGGGCGATAACTATAACTATAAAATTTTGTCAGTTTACACCAAGAACGATAACTGTAGTCCTTAACTTTTAATATTTGCTGTAATTCTATGAAAATAGTTAAATCCATGATAACAACACAGAGGAACAATAGTGTTGGAATTATTTTCAGATCGTTTTTTTTTTCAGCTAAAGAACAATAAAAAAAATTACCAGGCAATCAGAATCAACCAGACTTTAAAGAGCTCGAGCACCCAAAGGGATAGTTCGCCCAAAAATGAAAATTCTGTCATTAATTACTCACCCTCATGTCGTTCTAAACCCGTAAGACCTTCGTTCATCTTCGGAACACAAATGTTTTATGAAATCCGAGAGCTTTCTGACCCTCCCACAGACAGCAACACAGCTGACACGTTCAAGACCCAGAAAGGTAGTAAAGACATCATTAAAATAGTCCATGTGACATCTAGTGCTGTGTTCAAAATATCGATACGACGATACGAGTATCGATACAGCTGGCCCTGTATCGATATTGTGGCACGTGTGCAGCAGTGGACCGCGCTTAATTTGTTTAAAATTTTACAACGTTTAAAATTGAGTAGAAAAGTTCGAGGTTTCTAAAAAAGAATGAATAGAGCATATATAGGCTACAACAAGGTTTAATCTGGCCGCAGAGGAACACAACTGGGTTGCCTGATATAAAGAGACGTAATCCCCAAAACAGAGCTTCACTGTAGCTCTTGAGCGATTAAGCTATTTAGTTGATAAAACTGCCACGCGAAACGTCGACGCGCGCACCTAAGCGAACTTGCGGACGCGTCGAGTATAAATCAGCCTTGAGCGTGTGTGCCTTAGATACAGTGAAGACAGCGCGTTAGTTTAGAACTCTTCTAATTTTTTTTTTATTATGAGTACATTACAATATAAATTTATTAGAACAAGTACATTATTATTTATGGGCTTAAAACAAGATGCAAACAATCAGAATATTGTACCTGGTGGGGAGTGCCCAATGTAAACATGAAACATATGCCATTACCAATATTGTATCAGTGGTTCAACCTGAATTTTATGAAGCTACGAGAATACTTTTTGTGCGCAAAGAAAACAAAAATAACAACTTAATTCAACAATTCTTCTCCTCCGTTTCAGGCTTTCACACATTCACGGGAATACCACGACGCATGCGTGTGCATTCCTCTGCTTGAAAAATTACGGTTGAGCCACTGATGTCACATGGACTATTTTAGTGATGTTCTTACTACGTTTCTGGGCCTTCGGATTTCAACAAAAATATCTTGATTTGTGTTCCGAAGATGAACAAAGGTCTTAAAGGTGTGTAACAACATGAGGGTGAGTATTAAATGACAGAATTTTAATTTTAATTTTTGGGTGAACTATCCCTTTAAAGCAACAGATGACAAAACTGCAGCACAAGCTTATAATAACAGAACATTAGTATGTGTTGTTGTGGATGCTAAAATGTAGTATTGTCATACACTGGCCTGATTCAGCAAGTGACCGTTCTGTCAACTGCCCCAAACACTCGCACACGGGCACTGGGCCATCCTTAATGGTCAGCCCTGGTATTACAGTAATGAGAATCACTATTAGGAATAAACTTAAAAACAACACTCTTGAATCATTACTGTAATGAGAATATGGAGCGATAATGAGCTTCACTGTCCTGAAAGTAATGTCATGAATAGGCTTCATTTGAAGCATGTTAAAACAAGCTATTACTATTATTATTTTGAGGTAAAATGTGTCCTGGACATGTTTTCAAGAGATTCACGCCGTCAACCATCACTGCAAGTTGTATAGTTTGTTTTCCTCCGGGTTTTATACTTCTCTTAATTAATTAATAAATGCATCCTTCTTGTTTATCTCTCCGAGCATTCGCTAAACAAAAGCTTTGGGTGCTAATGCAAATGAAAATGCGCAGGTGTGACTGGTTTTCTTGATAGGGGAGACGTTATTTCCACAACAACAAACAAAAAGTCGCTGCTACTTGCTGCTTAATGTTATTAATAAGACGTGTTGCTGAAAAAAATCTGGTGGGGAAATTAAAACTTTAAAATGATCTTTTTAAAATGGAGCGGAAAAGAAGACAAGGCTTTAAAGATAGTTAATAATGGTTTGATCATTTTTATAACCTGGCTGGGGGATATTCTGTAATTAACAGGGGCAGAGAAAATGAAATCAGGTTGTCAGGGTTGCAGAAGTTAACAATGTAAAAGCGCAATTTTCACCGTTCATTAATCTAGAGTGCACATTGCTGGAGGTTATCTGCAGGATTTTTTAAGTGTGGACAAGCTATTGTTTTGGCACGCAGCATCAGGGTATTGCTGAGAAAAAAAGGGTGTAGACTAAAAACAAACACAAGAGCCAAATACTTCACCCAAGAAAGAAAGTTGTAATTTACTCAGCCTCACTTTACTAACACTTGGTGCATCATGTTTGGTTACAAGTCAAGTGAGAACCAATGATCATAGCATTTTTGCATAAAAATAATTGTAAAAATATGTATGTATATGTCTTCTGTAGAACACAATAGGAGATGTTTTGAAAAAAGCTCATGCTGCTCTTTTCCATACAATGAAACTGAATAAGGGGCTTGAGCTGTCAAATCCGGTATACACTTTAGAGAAGCGCCGATACTGATCCCGATATTGATAGCTGATTATCCAGAATGATATCTGCCAATACCGATAGTTTGATTTCCTTACGGAAAAAAATCTCTGCTAACCAATGCTGTAAAATATACAGGGAACCCTCTCATTTGGTTTATTACTATAATGTTAAAGGTTATATATGTCATATATATGTGTTTGCAATGAAATAAAAATATTAGTGCGCTGTTCAGTAAATGGACAAAACTACTTAGTGCATATATTAATTTAACTGCAGCCTGCCTGATCGACATCATACTGCAATATGGATTTTATTTCAACATATCACGCACCCTTAACCCAAATGCAAATGAGCAGATTTCAGATTTTTTTTGTTTGTCTGTTCCTAAAGCTAAGCCAACATTTTACAGAAAAGAGCATAAAGAGCTTGTTGCATCATTTTTGGATCTTGACAAGCAAAGCCCCTCATTCATTGTATGGAAAAGAGCAGCATAAACATTTTTCTGAATATCTTCTTTTGTGTCCCACAGAAGAAAGAGTCATACGAGCTTTTGGGTGAATATTCATGAACCATGAACCATAAAATTGCTCTGGCAAAACCACTTTACTCACATGGCAACAGAGAACCAAGTATTAACTATTATGAAAAACCATTTCAAAACATGGTAATACAGTGCATAAAACCCAAAACTGGATGCGGCAATTGATCCTATGGGCACTGTGGGATGCTCGGTTGCTGTTTTTGATGTTGAAAGCAGCAAAGAGTAAAACCATGGAAACAGGAGGGTGGGGGGGTTTCAAAGGGAGGTTTCGCATTATATAATATTCAGTACCAACGATGCCACCAAGGAGGATATTGGGACAAACTGCCCTCACAGCCCTCAATTACAGCTAAGATTCACAATACAAATCTAGCGTTTATAATGCAATTACCTAAACATACGCTGAGCCCATCTACAAACAAAGGCATTTTACACACATCTGTCTATAACAGGCAGTAAATACCTGCCTGCGCCGGCCGGTGAAAGAAAAACTGCCACTTCCCTGGAAAGGCACAAATATTATACAGCTGACATCGAACAAATCAATATCCTCGAGTCTCAAGCCATCCGCTTCGACTGGGTTTCACCACAACATGTTGCTGTGCCAAATTGCCCTGTTACCACGAGCATTGCCAGACAATAACATTTTCCATCAGACCAAATTGAGGAATCGAAGAGTGAATTTGTGGCCGAGAGCTCTCTGCTGGAGCTGTTTGGATGCATGCCAGGCTCAAATGATCTTTAGTTTTATCAATCTCGGACTCAAAACAAGCCAAACTAGCGCCTGGCCTCCCAGCTTGGGCTTAAAGGGAAACGCAGGACTGACGTTGTTCTCCTGCAGTGCGAGCAATTTTGAAATTAATATCAAAGACGTTAGACAGACAACAGACCATCTCCTTCCTGACGGAGATATTATGCAACGTGTGAATAATTCCTCAACCATTTGATGCTTCTTTGATGGCCTTGTTAATCAAGTTATTGGATTTACGGATCATGCGTGCAGAGGCAGGCATCAAAATTTGCGCAATAATATCTCAGAGTTAAAGAATTCAGGGTGTTATTGACAGCAGGCAGATAACTGTGCGATTAAATAACTGAATGATGTGTAAAATATAAAGGTGTTTAAACCTGCAGGTTAGGATCATGCATCAGGCTCAGTCTGTATGAAAGGAAATCAAGTGTACACCACAATCATTTTTGTTTTTGTCTTGTTTTCCAATTAAAGTATCTAAACATCATGAAACAAGATAAAATGCCATTTAGAAGGTTAAGACTTGTTTTCATAAAAGTTTGGATTTATTTTTCACACGCACATTGTCAAAGTATGAACCTTGTTTTAAGCAAGAACATCCAAGAATTTATGCTTTCAACAAAATTTTAAATCGTTTGTCAGTAATCTAAGAAAATAAACATATATTGAATTTTAGATATACATATTTAAATAAATGTAAACATTGAATTTTAGATATATTTAACTTAAAAACCTTTTACATTGAATTTTAGATATACATATTTAAATAAACGTTAATATTGTATTCTAGATACACATATGTAACTTTAAAAAAAAAACAGTTTACATTGAAGTTTAGATATACATATCTAAATATTTAAACATAAATATTGAATTCTACACATGTAACTTAAAAAAAACCGTTTACGTTGAATTTTTGATATAAATATTTAGATATACATATCTACAGTACATATTTAACTAAACGTAATTATTGAATTCTAGATATAGATACTTAACTTTAAAAAAAACATTGATTTATAAAACATAAATATTGATTTAACTTTAAAAATGTGTACACTGAATTATATATATATATATATATATTTAAACATGCATTTATATTGAATTTTGGGAAAATACCTTTTCAAATATTATATATGTATGCAAGCACACATTTTTACACACATACATCATTAAATATTTAAATAAACACATATATTTCATTTTAGATATGAATATTTAACTTTAAATGAAAGTTTTACACAAGTTTGCTTAGAACTTTAATAGCCTTTTAAAGGATGTTTGGATAAAACAAGATCAAAATTCTGATTAAGAAATAGATTTTTTGGAGTGTAAGTATAACACATTAAAGGGACGAGGGGTGTGGAGTCAATTTTCTTTGAACAAACAGGGTTCTTCATCTGCCATCATATCTAGTCATTTCCTCCGATTCACTTTCTCAGACTGTGATGGAGGAGGATTAATTCTCTATGTCTGCTTTTTATCTAGGAGGGACCCCGCTGTGTGCGTCGAGTGTGTGAACACATGTTTAGTCTGCCTGAGCAACTGTTTTAACCTCTTTCTCTCTCTCTCACTTTTTATTGTGATCGTCTAGTCATGCATCTGTGACCAGAGCTTGCAAACAACTGAATTTCACCTAAAAAGGAGTCAATGATCCTTAATGACTTTTATTTATCTTTTTTTTTTTAAAAGCTTAAGTGTATCATTTCTGTTATTGTCAGCGTCAACATACATAACTACAAAAATAATGAGTTTTTCCGTGTCTATCATTGCTCAGCCAAACAGATGGTTTATACTGGTGTTACACTTTTCAGGGAAACTGACCTACATATGGTTCCCTTACAACTGTCTCTGCTTATTAAAAAGGAATAGAAGAACGTATTTTAGCATGCATTAATTACACATCATTAAACAATTCAAAATGAAGTCAAAACAACCAGCATCATAAATATTTTCCACTATCCACACATGCAGGTGCACGATGTTCAGATAGCAGTTCATTGAATGCATCCTCATAAACACTTGCGCAGATTGCTCTTACTACAAAATAGATAACTGCGAAAACATCACTCTTACAATCTTTCCAAATATTATTGCTTAGTAAACATACATTTTGATACAAGGTTGCCATATTGGAAACACATGGAACAGTAAACCAGGTGTCAACAAGGACTTTCATCAACAGATGGAGTCCATAGTGCAATGAAGCAGAAAAACGGCTCATTTATTAAAAATCGTTAAATGTCATCGGCAACTTGAGAATTCAGTCAATCCTTGATGCATAACATGAAAACAAATTGAATGTGCATCAAGGTCTCAGGGTAAAATTCATATGGATGTAGAGGAGAAAGTGTGTTTTTAGTTGCTGTGGCCATTATTTATTTTTTTCACTATTCTAATCTCTTTTAAATGATGACATACATTTTTAAAAGGAACAGTTATGTCCAGTCTCTCAAGTAATAAGAATAACTGCATGCCTAAAAATAGTCAAATATTTTTTAAACGGCACACATGACAGTGTCTTCAAAAGTATTTCATGTGAACATACACATTTACTGAAATAATGTTTGCAAATATCTAAATAAGCATAGTTTACATTAGTATCGAGTATTTCTGATATCATAGTCAATATTAGATAAAAAATAAAGCATCCTCCAAAGCAAACTGACATTGTATAACAACTTGTTTATGACATTTAGACATAATTAGACATATTTCCACACAACAAATGCTATTTTTCCTCCATGACTATTCAAAGGCAGTCTAAATGTGAGAGTTTGCCAGCAAAATAACAACAACACAAGCAAAACTGTACCTTAAACTCATCTCCAGCATGTCAAGAGTATTCTTGTGTTCATAAGCGACGAGAGAGAGAGAATTAAGGAGACAGACAGACAGAAAGAGAGAGAGAGACAGCATAAGGAGGAGGAGAGTGAGAGAAGTGCATGTGGGATGAAGGGAAGAGAGAAACAGATGGAGCTCAAGAGAACAGTGAGGGTTCGAGAGACACAGACAGAAGGGAAAATGAACCGAGGGAGGAGGAGGAAGAGGAGGAGGAGGGTGTTACATGGGCGTGTGTGTGTGAGAGAGAGGCAGGAATGAACACACTACACTATTGTAAAATGGGACGCTGTCTGTGTGCGTGGACAGAAAGGAGAAAAAGAAATGTGTGTGCGCACTTATTAACCGAAAGCAAACAAGTGAACATCATAAACTGTAACCTCATACCGCTGTTGAGAGGGTGCGAGCATCATAACGAGAGACAGAAGACGGAGAGCAACAGGTTGATGAGCAGTCTCCCTAGAAACAGCGGGGAACAGCTGTCCTGTGGTTTCGTGTTCAATCACGTGTTTACACGATAAACGATGTGTGAATTCGCAACAGCATACTACTCTTATTTCTATCATTTCTTTATCCAACATATTTTACAAGCTATTTCCTGTGAATTTGCGAGACTTCAGATTCTTTAGCTGCTACAGATAAATAAGTGCAAACGGTAAAACCTCTGCGCTGCAAAACCAGTATGTTTATGAGTATGATAGTAAATTAAAATAATATGATACCAAATATCAGTTTGCAGTTTAAAGCAGCGTTGTACAGGTAAAATAACCTGAAGCGAATGACACCGGAAGTCTCGCACATTCAAGTTAGATTAAGTTAGTTGGCCACGCCCGCACTTGAGCGTACATTTATGTCAGTTTAAAAATGCAAATCTTGTTATGCGTTTTGGTCGTTCATTTACACGGCAAATGTGTTTTGGTGGGCTACAAAATGTTTCAAAGTGCAAGTTTTTGTAAATGATATCAGTATCGTCCCAAATGTGAGGTAATGTGCATATGCATATGCTACTTGTTGTGAGCATGGCATAGGCTACTAGTGTTTCTTTACAAACTGACGTCTCCAGATATTGGCCTGGCATGCATAAAACAGTTTTAGTCAATTTCTCGAATACACGTGAATGGGAAAGTTACAAGTGAAACTTTTCAAAAACACAAAGGAAAAACTTTTACGTTCTTAGTAAAATGCTGTTTTGCAAAATGTTAACATACCCTAAAAATAAGGTGGACAAGTAAATAACTAGGGGCCAGTTTTACTAACATCTTGCGCCAGCGCAAACCGTCTTTTGGCATTTAAAATAGTACTGTCAGTTTTTACTAAAGAAGCTCAGTGAAGAATTAGCACTGAAAAGGCGTGGACAGTTATTTTTGCGCCTGACCTTATTGAATATGCATTTGTAGGAGTTTCCCTTTCAGACGCAAAATTTATGGGAGGAGAGTATTCAAATGAACCACGCAATGCGTTTTACTAATGTTTGCGCTCGTCAAATTACTGGTAGGCTATTTGCGCCATTATTTAACGCCCAAATAAAGCATGTCTTAAACTATTTTGCGCTAGGAGGAGGCACCGCAGAGAGCGCGCAGAGAGGATTTTTTCCACGTGTATTAATTTATTTAGAAAGCAAGAACACATTGTCCAAACATATCCTTTAAAGGGATAGTTCACCCAAAAATGAAAATGTGATGTTTATCTGCTTACCCCCAGGGCATCCAAGATGTAGGTGACTTTGTTTATTCAGTAGAACTCAAATTATGATTTTTAAGTCCAGCCGTTGCAGTCTATCAGTCGCATAATGCATGGCAATGGTAACAAAATCTATGAGAGTAAAAAAAACATGCACAGACAAATCCAAATTAAACCCTGCGGCTCGTGACGACACATTGATGTCCTAAGACACGAAACGATCGGTTTGTGCGAGAAACCGAACAGTATTTATATCATTTTTTACCTCTAATACACCACTATGTCCAACTGCCTTGAGCGCGCGCACGGCATCCGTAGTATGTGATGTTATATGTGTTACCTTTTATACAGCCCTGCTTTCCTTTCATCTACTTTTCCATTTGTACTATATTATCTGTTGTTTGCGTTTAGTGTCACACAGAGTAAGTCGGCGGCGTAGTTTACGCAAGCGCCGGAAGTGATCTCTCGCGCGTATACGTCACTCATTGTTTACACAGTGCACAAACATTGTAGGTATGACAGCTAATCAAAATGGTACTTACTTGCGCTTATCCGGATTGTTCAAACGACCTTAAAACTAAAAGATTACATTTCTCGCGCGAACTCATTCGGGAGTGATGACTTTCCACGTATTCCCAACTTCTGAGCCTGCTCGCCCCGCTGTTTTGGAATTTGCCAATTTGCTCTGCTTAGTAAAACTGACCCTATGAATAACAAAGTGTATTACAACAAACAGTTTCAGAAAGTGACTGACAGATTAAAAAGGGCTGCAATCACTTTTACACAAAAAAAAGGTGGAAATTAGGGCTGCACGATAAATCGCATGCGATATTTAACGCGCATCTTGTCAGAAAGCAGGATCTGTAATCAGCGGTAAATCTCCATCACCTGCGGGCTTTCACATTGAGCAGCATTAACTACACAGAGCCGTTGTTCACTGACAAGCTGCGCA